>NC_080385.1:54187051-54421347 GCF_014773155.1 Arachis stenosperma | reverse complement strand
ATGTATGTATCCGGTGGTAATACTGGAAGACAGAGTGCTTTGGGCCACGGCCAAGACTCAATAAGTAGCTGTGTTCAAGAATCATCATACTTAACTAGGAGAATCAATAACACTATCTGGATTCTGAGTTCCTAAAGAAGCCAATCATTCTGAATTTCAAAGGATAAAGTGAGATGCCAAAACTGTTCGAAGGCAAAAAGCTACTAGTCCCGCTCATCTAATTTGGAGCTAAGTTTCATTGATAATTTGGAGTCTATAGTATATTCTCTTCTTTTTATCTTATTTGATTTTCAGTTGCTTGAGGACAAGCAACAATTTAAGTTTGGTTTTGTGATGAGCGGATAATTTGCACGCTTTTTGGCATTGTTTTTAGTATATTTTTAGTATATTTGGTTGAGTTTTTAGTAGATTTTTATTAGTTTTTAGTTAAAATTCACTTTTTTGGACTTTACTATGAGTTTGTGTGTTTTTCTGTGATTTCAGGTATTTTCTGGCTGAAATTGAGGGACCTGAGCAAAAATCTGATCCAGAGACTGAAAAGGACTGCAGATGCTGTTGGATTCTAACCTCCCTTCACTCGAAGTGAATTTTCTGGAGCTACAGAAGCCCAATTGGCGCGCTCTCAACGGCGTTGGAAAGTAGACATCCTGGGCTTTCCAGCAATATATGATAGTCCATAGTTTTCCCAAGATTTGATGGCCCAAACCGGCGTTCAAAGTCACCCTCAGAAATCCCAGCGTTAAACGCCGGAACTGGCACCAAAATGGGAGTTAAACGCCCAAACTGGCATAAAAGCTGGCGTTTAACTCCAGGAAGAGTCTCTACACGAAAATTCTTCATTGCTCAGCACAAGCACACACCAAGTGGGCCCGGAAGTGGATTTTTATGTCATTTACTCATCTCTGTATACCCTAGGCTACTAGTTTCCTATAAATAGGACCTTTTACTATTGTATTTTCATCTTGGTTCTTCTGGTTCCCTCTCTGGGGCCGAAACCAATGATCACTTTTGTCCTTATGTATTTTCAACGGTGGAGTTTCTACACACCATAGATTAAGGTGTGGAGCTCTGCTGTACCTCGAGTATTAATGCAATTATTATTGTTCTTCTATTCAATTCCGCTTGTTCTTTGTCCAAGATATCACTTGTTCTTCAACTTGATGAATGTGATGATCCGTGACACTCATCATTATTCTCACTTATGAACAAGGTGACTGACAACCACTTCTGTTCTACAAGCAAACAAGGCTCTAGTATTTATCTCTTGGATTCCTGATACACGATGCATGGTTGATCGCCTGACAACCGAGTGCTCGCCTGACAAACGAGCCAGCCATTTCGTGAGATCAGAGTCTTCGTGGTATAGGCGAGAACTGATGGCGGCATTCAAGAGAATCCGGAAGGTCTAACCTTGTCTGTGGTATTCTGAGTAGGATTCAATGATTGAATGACTGTGACGTGCTTCAAACTCCTAGCAGGCGGGGCGTTAGTGACAGACACAAAAGAATCACTGGATTCTATTCCGGCCTGACCGAGAACCGACAGCTGATTAGCCATATGCTGTGACAGAGCATAGGAACATTTTCACTGAGAGGATGGGAGGTAGCCACTGACAACGGTGAAACCCTTGCATAAGCTTGCCATGGAAAGGAGTAAGAAGGATTGGATGAAGACAGTAGGAAAGCAGAGAGACGGAAGGGAAGGCATCTTCATACGCTTATCTGAAGTTCCTGCCAATGAATTACATAAGTACCTCTATCTTTATCTTTATGCTTTATTCATATATCACTATACCCATTTGAGTCTGCCTGACTAAGATTTACAAGGTGACCATAGCTTGCTTCATACCAACAATCTCCGTGGGATCGACCCTTACTCGCGTAAGGTTTATTACTTGGACGACCCAGTGCACTTGCTGGTTAGTTGTGCAAAGTTGTGTTTATGCCATGGTATTGAGCACCAAGTTCTTGGGGCCATTACTAGGGATTATTTGAGTTGTGAAAAGTAGTGATCACAATTTTGCACACCAGTCTCTATATGAGCCTCAGATTCCTTTGGATCCTTAATAGGAAACTCCTTCTTGCTTGAGAGACGTCCCAGGAGGTCTTCCTCACTAGGTTTTTTGTCCTTCTCCTCCCTTGTGCATTCGGCCATATTGATCACATCAATGGCCTTACACTCTCCTTTTGGATTCTCTTCTGTATTGCTTGGGAGAATACTGGGAGGAGTTTCAATGACTTTCTTACTCAGCTGGCCCACTTGTGCCTCCAGATTTCTGATGGAGGATCTTGTTTCACTCATGAAACTGAAAGTGGCTTTTGACAGATCAGAGACTAGATTGGCTAAATTGGAAGTGCTTTGTTCAGAATTCTCTATCTGTTGTTGAGAAGATGATGGAAAAGGCTTGCTATTGCTCAGCCTATTGCGTCCACCATTGTTAAAGCCTTGTTGAGGCTTTTGTTGATCCTTCCATGAGAAATTTGGATGATTTCTCCATGATGAATTATAGGTGTTTCCATAAGGTTCACCCATGTAATTTACCTCTGCTATTGCAGGGTTTTTAGGATCATAAGCTCCTTCAGAAGCTGCCTCTTTAGTATTGTTGGATGCATTTTGCCATCCATTCAGACTTTGAGAGATCATGTTGACTTGCTGAGTCAACACTTTGTTCTGAGCCAATATGGCATTCAGAGCATCAATTTCAAGAACTCACTTCCTCTGAGGCATCCCATTATTCACGGAATTCCTCTCAGAAGTGTACATGAATTGGTTATTTGCAACCATGTCAATGAGTTTTTGAGCTTCTGCAGGTGTTTTCTTTAGGTGGATGGATCCACCTGCAGAATGGTCCAATGACATTTTCGAAAACTCAGATAGACCATAATAGAATATATCTAATATGGTCCATTCTGAAAACATGTCAGATGGACACCTTTTGGTCAACTGCTTGTATCTTTTCCAAGCTTCATAGAGGGATTCACCATCTTTTTGTTTGAAGGTCTGAACATCCACTCTAAGCTTGCTCAGCTTTTGAGGAGGAAAGAGTTTATCCAAAAAGGCCATGACCAGCTTATCCCAAGAGTCCAGGCTATCCTTAGGTTGTGAATCCAACCATATTCTAGCTCTGTCTCTTACAGCAAAAGGGAAAAGCATGAGTCTGTAGACTTCAGGATCAACTCCATTCGTCTTAACAGTCTCACAAATCTGCAAGAACTCAGTTAAAAACTGGTAAGGATCTTCAGATGGAAGTCCATAAAACTTGCAGTTCGGTTGCATTAAAGCAACTAGTTGAGGCTTAAGCTCAAAACTGTTGGCTCCAATGGCAGGAATGGAGATGCTTCTTCCATCAAATTTGGACGTTGGTTTGGTAAAGTCACCAAGCATCCTTCTTGCATTATCATTATTGGGTTCGGCTGCCATCTCCTTCTCTTGTTCGAAAATTTCTGAAAGGTTACTTCTGGATTGTTGTAATTTAGCTTCTCTTAGTTTCCTCTTCAAAGTCCTTTCAGGTTTAGGATCAGCTTCAACAAGAGTACTTTTGTCCTTGCTCCTGCTCATATGAAAGCGAAGAAAACAAGAAAAGAAAGAGGAATCCTCTATGTCACAGTATAGAGATTCCTTTATGTTAGTAGAAAAAGAAAGGGGAGAAGAGTGAAGAAGAGTGGGTTCGGATATTTATATGAAGAGAGGTGAAGAGAAGTGTTAGTAATTAAATAATTAAATAGAATAAGAAAAGAGAGGGAGAATTCGAAAATTAATTTTTGAAAAGGGGTTAGTAATTTTGAAAATTAAAGATAAGATATAATTAAAATTTAAAACAAAAAAGAGTTTTTGAAAAAGAGATGAGATATTTTCTAAAATTAGAGAAGAAAAAGTAGTTAGGTGGTTTTTGAAAAAGATAAGAAACAAACACAAAGTCAAAGAGTTAGTTGAAAAAGATATTAAAATCAAATTTGAAAAGATAAGAAGATAAGAAGTTAGATAAGATGTTTTAAAATCAAATTTTTGAAAAAGATAAAATTTTGAAAAAGATATGATAAAAAGATATGTTTGAAAAAGATTTAATTTTTAAAATTAAAATTAATTACTTAACTAACAAGTAACTACAAGATATGATTCTAGAATTTAAAGATTGAACCTTTCTTAACAAGAAAGTAACGAACTTCAAATTTTTGAATCAATCACATTAATTATTAGCTAATTTTCGAAAATTTGATATAAAGATAAGAAAAAGATTTTGAAAATATTTTGAAAAAGATTTTTTTTTAAATTTTCGAAAAAGAGGAAAAATTGGAAAAGATATGATTTTTGAAAAAGATTTTGAAAAGATAAGATTTTTAAATTTTTGAAAATTTGACTTGACTTGTAAGAAACAACTAATTTTTAAAAATTTTTGACTAAGTCAACTCAAATTTTCAAAAATTTGGAGAGAAATAAGGAGAAGATATTTTTTTGATTTTTGAATTTTTAATTATGAGAGAGAAAAATACAAACATGACCCAAAACATGAAAATTTTGGATCAAAACACAAGATGCATGCAGGAACACTATGAATGTCAAGATGAACACCAAGAACACTTTGAAGATCATAATGAACATCAAGAATATATTTTTGAAAAATTTTTTATGCAAAGAAAATATGCAAGACACCAAACTTAGAAATCTTTAATGCATGGACTCTAACAAACAAAAAATGCATATGAAAAACAACAAACAACACAAAATAAGAAAACATCAAGATCAAACAAGAAGACTTGTCAAGAACAACTTGAAGATCATGAAGAACACCATGAATATATGAATTTTCGAAAAATGCAAGAAAAAAATTTTTAAAGCATGCAATTGACACCAAATTTAAAAGTTGACTCAAGACTCAAACAAGAAACACAAAATATTTTTTATTTTTGTGATTTTTTTGATCTGATTTTTTTTATTTTTATTAATTTTTTCGAAAATAAAGTTTGGAAAAACGAAAAAGAAAAGAAAAATTTTGAAAAATATTTTTGAAAAATTTTTGAAAAGAAAATTACCTAATCTGAGCAACAAGATGAACCGTCAGTTGTCCATACTCGAACAATCCCCGGCAACGGCGCCAAAAACTTGGTGGATGAAATTGTGATCCTCAAAGTTGGTCTCTTTATATTTGTATGAAATTTAAATATTGGCTCTATCAAAAATACCCCAAAGAGATCATGGTATGATGAATTGGGATCTTAATAATCCCTGGTAATGGCACGTGTGATCACAACTCCGTTCAACTTAACCAGCAAGTGTACTGGGTCATCCAAGTAATACCTTACGTGAGTAAGGGTGGATCCCACAGAGATTGTTGGTATGAAGCAAGCTATGGTCACCTTGTAAATCTCAGTTAGGCGGATTAAATTGGTTTATGATAAGTTCGAAAATTAATAATAAACAGAAAATAAAATAGGATAGAAATACTTATGTGAATCAATAGTGGGAATTTCAGATAGGCGTATGGAGATGCTATACTCCTCTTGAATCTCTACTTTCTTATTACATTCATCCAATTTCTTCTTACTCCTTTCCATGACAAGCTGTATGTAGGGCATCACCGTTGTCAATGGCTACATCCCATCCTCTCAGTGAAAATGGTCCTATGCTCTGTCACAGCACGGCTAATCATCTGTCAGTTCTCAATCAGGTTGGAATAGAATCCCTTGATTCTTTTGCGTCTATCACTAACGCCCAGCCTTCAGGAGTTTGAAACTCGTCACAGTCATTCAATCCCGGAATCCTACTCGGAATACCACAGACAAGGTTAGCCTTTCCGGATTCCCGGAATCCTACTTGGAATACCACAGACAAGGTTAGACTTTCTGGATTCCCATGAATGCCGCCATCTATCTAGCTTATACCACAAAGATTCTGTTGGGGAATCTAAGAGACATGCGCTCGGCCTAAGGTAGAACGGAAGTGGTTGTCAATCACGCGCGTTCATAGGTGAGAATGATGATGAGTGTCACGGATTATCACATTCATCAAGTTGAAGTGCAACGAATATCTTAGAATAGGAATAAAAGAGAATTGAATAGAAAATAATAGTAATTGTATTGAAACTTGAGGTACAGCAGAGCTCCACACCCTTAATCTATGGTGTGTAGAAACTCCACCGTTGAAAATACATAAGTGAAAGGTTCAGGCATGGCCGAATGGCCAGCCCCCCAAAACGTGATCAATGGCCTCCTAAGATGAAGAATAAAACAAAACTGAGACCAAGGATGAAACATGGTCAAAAGACGACTAATACACTAGTAAAAAGTCTTATTTATACTAAACTAGCTACTAGGGTTTACAGAAGTAAGTAATTGATGCATAAATTCACTTCCGGAGCCCACTTGGTGTGTGTTTTGGCTGAGCTTGATCTATTCACGAGATGAGGCTTCCTTTGGAGTTGAACGCCGAGTTATAGCGTGTTTCTGGCGTTCAACTCCGGGTCGTGAGGTGTTTCTGGCGTTTGACTCCAGACAGCAGCATGTACTTGGCATTGAGCGCCACTTTATGTCGTTAATTCCCGAATAAAGTATGGACTATTATATATTGCTGGAAAGCTCTGGATGTCTACTTTCTAACGCCGTTGAGAGCGCGCCATTTAGAGTTCTGTAGCTCCAGAAAATCCATTTTGAGTGAAGGGAGGTCAGATTCCAACAGCATCAGCAGTCCTTTTGTCAGCCTTTTTCAGAGTTTTGCTCAAGTCTCTCAATTTCAGCCAGAAATTACCTGAAATTACAGAAAAACACACAACTCATAGAAAAGTCCAGAAATGTGAATTTAACATAAAAACTAATGAAAACATCCCTAAAAGTAGCTTGAACTTACTAAAAACTACCTAAAAACAATGCCAAAAAGCGTATAAATTATCCGCTCATCACAACTTCAGATCCTATTTAGCAGGATCAAAAGTGATTGTGTACACTGACCATGCTGCTCTTAAATATCTACTCACAAAGCAGGATTCAAAACCCAGATTCATCAGATGGGTGTTGCTTCTGCAAGAGTTTGATATAGAAATAAGAGACAGACAAGGGACAGAGAATCAAGTAGCAGATCACCTGTCCCAAATAGAACCAGTAGAAGGGGCGTCCCTCCCTCTTACTGAGATCTTTGAAAACTTTTCGGATGAGCAACTCTTTGCCATCCAGGAAGTGCCATGTTTTGCAGACATTGCAAACTACAAGGCAGTGAGATTCATACCCAAAGAGTATAGTAGGCAGCAATCAAAGAAGCTGATCACGGATGCAAAGTACTATCTTTGGGATGAACCATATGTCTTCAAGAGATGTGCAGACGGAGTAATCCATAGATGTGTGCCTAAAGAAGAAGTACAGAAGATCCTCTGGCACTACCATGGATCACAGTATGGAGGACATTTTAGAAGTGAGCGAACAGCCACAAGAGTCCTCCAATGCGGCTTCTACTGGCCTACTCTCTATAAAGATTCCCAAGTATTTGTACTTAATTGTGACAGTTGCCAAAGATCTGGCAATCTGCCTCACAGTTATACCATGCCTCAACAAGGGATCTTGGAGATTGAGTTGTTTGATGTATGGGGTATTGACTTCATGGGGCCTTTTCCACCATCATACTCAAACACTTATATTCTGGTGGCAGTGGATTATGTATCCAAATGGGTGGAAGCTATTGCAACACCCACTAATAACACTACAACAGTGCTAAAATTCCTCCAGAAACACATCTTCAGCAGATTTGGTACCCCTAGAGTATTAATCAGTGATGGGGGCACTCATTTCTGCAATAAACAGTTTTACTCTGCTTTGGTTCGATACGGAGTTAGCCACAGGGTGGCCACTCCATATCATCCACAGACAAATAGGCAAGCTGAAGTCTCTAATAGAGAACTTAAAAGAATCCTGGAACGGACTGTGATTAACCGTAGAAGGGATTGGGCAAGAAGCTTGGATGATGCTCTGTGGGCATACAGAACAGCATTCAAGACCCCTATAGGGACCTCTCCATACCAGCTTGTGTGTGGAAAGGCATGTCACTTGCCAGTGGAACTGGAACATAAGGCCTACTGGGCAACCAGATTCCTTAACCTTGATGCCAAGTTAGCTGGAGAAAAACGATTGCTCCAGTTAAATGAGCTAGAGGAAATTAGACTCAATGCTTTCGAGAATGCAAAAATTTACAAAGAGAAAGCAAAAAGATGGCATGATAAGAAATTCTCATCCAGAGTCTTTGAGCCAGGGCAGAAATTTCTGCTATTTAATTCTAGGCTCAGATTATTCCCCAGAAAATTGAAATCCCGGTGGAGAGGACCATATGTGATTACAAGTGTGTCACCATATGGATACGTAGAGCTCCAGGATAATGATTCTAACAAAAAGTTCATTGTTAATGGACAAAGAGTCAAACATTATCTTGAAAGCAATTTTGAGCAAAAATGCTCAAAACTGAGACTTAACTAAAGCTCAGTCATAGTCCAGCTAAAGACAATAAAGAAGCGCTTGCTGGGAGGCAACCCAGCCATTTACAAAGCTTATTTGTTAATTAATTAATTTTTACAGGTATATGTCAAGTATCTTCAAGGTAAAATAGCAACTGCATAAGTTCACAGAGTTACATAAGGAATCAGAGGATAAAACAGCAAAAAAGGAAGCTCACTGGTGCGAAAAAGCCAGTAAAAGTTGTTTTGGGCGTTGAACACCCAAAAGAAGCACCTACTGGGCGTTCAACGCTAGTAAGGATAGCCATCTGGGCGTTAAACGCCAGAAAGGAGCGTCTTCTGGGCATTGAACGCCAGAAAGAAGCACCTTCTAGGCATTCAACGCCAGATTTGCAGCGTCCTGGGCGTTCAGAAAAATGCCCAGTGACAAAGGAGTTCCTGGCATTCAACGCCAGAAAGAAGCAACAGCTGGGCGTTGAACACCCAGGAGAAGCTGCACATGGGCGTTAAACGGCCAAAACATGCAGCATTTGGGCGTTTAACGCCAGGATGGTGGGGAGGAGGTAAATTCGTTTTTACTTCACAAAATTTTTAATTTTCTATATTTCAATTTATGATTCCTTGCATAAACATGTTCCAAACTATCATCCTTCAATTACAAAAAAAAAATTTAATCCTAATTTCTAAAAACCCTAATTTCTAAAATCCCTTTTTCAAAAATATCAAATATATCTTAATGCATAGACACAAATCTTTTTCCAATCCAATCCAACTCTTTTTAAAACACAATTATCTTTTAAAATCTTTTTCAAATATTAAGATTTATCTTTTTCAAATATCAATCACAACTTTTTAATTTTAAATTATATCTTTTTCTTATTTATCTTTTATAGATCATATCTTCTATCTTATCTTTTTAATATTTTCGAAAACCCACCCACCCCCTTTAAAATCCACATTCAGCCTCCCTCCTCTCATCCACCATTCGATATTAGCTCTCCTTCTATCCCTCTCCTTTCTTTTCTTTTGCTTGAGGACAAGCAAACCTCTAAGTTTGGTGTGTTCATCCGTGATCACAAAAACATACTCACTTAGATCATGGCTCCTAAAGGAAAACAATCCACTCCAAGAGGCAAGAAAGAGAGTATTCCAAAACCACTTTGGAATCAAGGGAAGTTCTTAACCAAAGAACATTCAGACCATTACTACCAAATAATGGGTCTAAGATCAGTGATCCCAGAAGTCAAGTTCGATCTGAAAGAAGATGAATATCCAGAGATCCAAGAGCAAATTCGAATCAGGAACTGGGAAATCCTAGCTAATCTTGAAACAAAAGTAGGAAGGAATATGGTTCAGGAGTTCTCTGCTAATTTGTGGCAAACAGACAGGCAGAGAATATCTAGAACTGCCCTCTATGACTATCGAACCTTGGTTAGAAGAAAGATTGTTCACATCCACCCTGACAAAATCAGGGAGATCATTAAGCTGCCTCAGCAAAAAGATGACCCAGACTCCTTTAATAGGAGAATGATGAGAACAAACAAGGGCCTGGACAAGATTCTAGAGGATATATGCATCCCTGGTGCCAGGTGGACTACCAACACCACTGGCATCCCAATTCAACTTAAGAGAGAAGATCTCAAACCAGTCGCCAGAGGCTGGCTGGACTTCATTGGGCGTTCTATATTGCCCACTAGCAACCGTTCTGAAGTCACTGTTAAAAGAGCAGTGATGATTCACTGCATCATGTTGGGAAGAGAAGTAGAAGTTCATCAACTAATCTCGTGCGAACTTTACAAAATAACAAACAAGAACTCCAAAGATGCCGAACTGGCTTATCCAAGATTAATTTCTATGCTCTACAAAGATGCTGGAGTGAGGATGGGAATAACTAAGTATATCTCAGTTGAGTGGCCAATCATTAAAATATCAATGGAAAAACAACAGTTGCAGGATGACCCCATCAAGAGGAGAGCACAGGAATTCCTCTCAGAAATCCCTCAATTTGAATACTGGAAGCATCTTGAGGCATCTGTTTCCAAGTTGTAAGAAGCTATGGACCAAATAAAGGAAGAATAGAATAATCAAAATAGCATGCTTTACAAATTGCTCAGGGAACAAGAGGAGCAAGGACATGACTTAAGGGAACCTGAAGCGCCAGAAATTAATTCTTGAAGGACCAAGCACCCCACAGACTAAAGGAACATCCACTTCCCAAAATACAGGTTGTTGAGTTCTAATCTTAGCTTTAACTCTGCGATAGTTGTTACTATAGGAATTTGCCTTAGAAGTTAATAGGAGTAGTGGTAATTAGTATATCTATTTTGATTTTATTTTCAATTAAGTTATAATTTATTTTTCTCATCATCATCAAACATGAATAAAATAGTAGATTTTTAAAATAAAGAGGTAATTTATATCTTTCGAGTTCTTAATAAGAAACATTATAATTAATTATATGTGGTGGCAATACTTTTTGTCTTCTGAATGAATGCTTAAACAGTGCATATTTTTTATCTTGAATTTTATAAATGTTAAAATTATTGGCTCTTGAAAGAATGAGGAACACGAAAAATATTATTGCTGATCTGAAAAATTATGAATTTGATTCTTGAAGCAAGAAAAAGCAGTGAAACAAAAAAAAAAGCAAGAGGTAGAAAAAGCCAATAGCCCTTTAAACCAAAAGGCAAGGGTGAAAAGGATCCAAGGCTTTGAGCATCAATGGATAGGAGGGCCCAAGGAAATAAATCCAGGCCTAAGCGACTAAATCAAGTTGTCCCTAACCATGTGCTTGTGACATGCAGGTCCAAGTGAAAAGCTTGAGACTGAGTGGTTAAAGTCGTGATCCAAGGCTAAAGAGTGTGCTTAAGAACTCTGGACACTTCTAATTGGGGACTTGAGCAAAGCTAAGTCACAATCTGAAAAGGTTCACCCAGTTATGTGTCTGTGGCATTTATGTATCCGGTGGTAATACTGGAAAACAAAGTGCTTAGGGTCACGGCCAAGACTCATAAAGTAGCTGTGTTCAAGAATCAACATACTACACTAAGAGAATCAATAATACTATCTGAATTTTGAGTTCCTATAGATGCCAATCATTCTGAATTTCAAAGGATAAAATGAGATGCCAAAACTGTTTAGAAACAAAAAGCTACTACCGCTCATCTAAATTAGAATCTGAGCTTCACTTAAAACTCTGAGATATTATTGCTTCTTAATTTCTTTTTATCCTATTTTATTTATCTAGTTGCTTGGGGACAAGCAATAGTTTAAGTTTGGTGTTGTGATGAGCGGATATTTTATACGCTTTTTGGGGGTAATTTCATATAGATCTTAGCATGTTTTAATTAGTTTTTAATAGAATTTTACTAGTTTTTAAGCAAAAATCATATTTCTAGACTTTACTATGAGTTTGTGTGTTTTTTTGTGATTTCAGGTATTTTCTGGCTGAAATTGAGGGAGCTGAGCAAAAATCTGATTTAGGCTGAAAAAGGACTGCTGATGTTGTTGGATTCTGACCTCCCTGCACTCGGAATGGATTTTTTGGCGCTGCAGGAGTGCAATTGGCGCGCTCTCAATTGGGTTGGAAAGTAGACATCCAGGGCTTTCCAGCAATATATAATAGTCCATACTTTGTACAAATATAAATGACGTAAACTGGTGCTCAACGCCAGTTCCATGTTGCAGTCTGGCGTCCAGCGCCAGAAACAAGTTATAAGTTGGAGTTCAACGCCAAAAACACGTTACAACCTAGCGTTCAACTCCAGAAACAGCTCAGGCACGTGAGAAGCTTAAGTCTCAGCCCCAGCACACACCAAGTGGGCCCCAGAAGTGGATTTCTGCACCAATTATCTTAGTTTACTCATTTTCTGTAAACAAAGGTTACTAGTTTAGTATTTAAACAACTTTTAGAGACTTATTTTGTATCTCATGACATTTTTAGATCTGAATTTTATACTCTTTGACGGCATGAGTCTCTAAACTCCATTGTTGGGGGTGAGGAGCTCTGCAGCGTCTCGATGAATTAATGCAATTATTTATGTTTTTTCCATTCAAACATTCGTGTTCCTATCTAAGATGTTCATTTGTGCTTAACTATGGAGAAGGTGGTGATCCGTGACACTCATCACCTTCCTCAATCCATGAACGTGTATCTGACAACCACCTCTGTTCTACATCAGATTGAATGAGTATCTATTAGATCCCTTAATCAGAATCTTCGTGGTATAAGCTAGAATTGATGGCGGCATTCATGAGAATTCGAAAAGTCTAAACCTTGTCTGTGGTATTCCAAGTAGGATTCTGGGATTGAATGACTGTGACGAGCTTCAAACTCACGAGTGTTGGGCGTGATGACAAACGCAAAAGAATCAATGGATTCTATTCCGACATGATCGAGAACCAACAGCTGATTAGCCGTGCTGTGACAGAGCATTTGGACCATTTTCACTGAGAGGATGGGAAGTAGCCATTGACAACGGTGACACCCTACATAGAGCTTGCCATGGAAGGAACTTTGCACTTTTGCATGAGAAGAATATTACATTACAGGAATTCAGAAGACAAAGCATCTCCAAAACTCCAAAATATTCTCCATTATTGCACAACAAGTAATTATTTCACACTCTTCTATTTTTTAGTAATTCAAACTGATAATCATAATTGATCTCCAGACTAAGAATAATAAAATAATCATAGCTTGCTTCAAGCCAACAATCTCCGTGGGATCGACCCTTACTCACGTAAGATATTACTTGGACGACCCAGTGCAATTGCTGGTTAGTTGTGCGGATTACAAAAGTGTGATTGCAATTTCGTGCACCAATGTGCAGTCAAATGCTTTACTACTGAGCTATGGACCCTTGAGATGAATTTTTCCATCTCCCATGACTCAGAGGTAGAAGCAATTGCCTTCCCTTTCCTCTTTCTTGAGGTTTCTCTAGCCTTAGGTGCCATCAATGGTTATGAAAAAACAAAAAAAGCTATGCTTTTACCACACCAAACTTAGAATGTTGCTCGCCCTCGAGCAAAAGAATAAAGAATGGAAGAAGAAGAAGATATGGAGGAGAGGGAGAGATGGGTATGTTTCGGCCATATGGGTGGGATTGGGTGGGAATAGGATAGATGGATGTGAGTGGTGAAGAGGTAATGAGGAAGAGAGATTGAGGTGATTGGTGAAGAAGAGAGAAGGTGAGTTGAGGTAGGTGGGGATCCTGTGGGGTCCACAGATCCTGAGGTGTCAAGGATTTACATCCCTGCACCAATGAGGCGTGTAAAATGCCCTCTGGATAAAATCCTGGCGTTCAACGCCAGAATGATGCTTGTTTCTGGCGTTGAACGCCAACTTCATGCTTGTTTTGGACGTTCAACGCCAGTCTGCAGCATGTTTCTGGCGTTGAACGCCAGCTTTCCTCAATGTGCAATCCTGGCGTTCAGACGCCAGATTGCTGCATGTTTCTGGCATTCAACACCAGATCCATGCTCTGTTCTGGCGTTGAACACCAGCCAGATGCTCCTTACTGGCGTTTAAACACCAGTAAGCCCTTCCTCCAGGGTGTGCTTTTTCTTCTGCTATTTTTGATTATGTTTCTAATTTTAGTATTTATTTCGTGACTCCACATGATCATGAACCTAATAAAACATAAAAGAACAATAAAAAAAATAAAATTAGATAAATAAAAATTGGGTTGCTTCCCAATAAGCGCTTCTTTAATGTCAATTGCTTGATAGTGCGCTCTCATGGAGCCTCACAGGTGATCAGGTCAATGTTGTAGACTCCCAACACCAAACTTAGAGTTTGGATGTAGGGATTCAATACCAAACTTTGAGTTTGGCTGTGGCCTCCCAACACCAAACTTAAAGTTTGATTGTGGGGGCTTTGTTTGACTCTGTACTAAGAGAAGCTTTTCATGCTTCCTCTCTATTGTTACAGAAGAACACCCTTGGGTCTTAAATACAAGGTAGTCCCCATTCAATTGAAAGACTAATTCTCCTCTGTTAACATCTGTCACAGCTCCTACTGTGGCTAGGAAAGGTCTTTCAAGGATGATGCATTCATTCTCCTCCTTCCTAGTGTCTAAGATCATGAAATCAGCAGGGATGTAAAGGCCTTCAACCTTTACTAACACGTCCTCTACTAATCCATAAGCTTGTCTTATTGACTTGTCTGCCATCTGTAGTGAGAATATGGCAGGCTGTACCTCAATGATCCCCAGCTTCTCCATTACAGAGAGTGGCATAAGATTTATGCCTGACCCCAGGTCACACAGAGCCTTTTTAAAGGTCATGGTGCCTATGGTACAGGGTATTAAGAATTTGCCAGGATCTTGTCTCTTTTGAGGTAAGGTTTGTTGAACCCATGTATCTAGTTCACTAATGAGCAAGGGAGGTTCACCTTCCCAAGTCTCATTACCAAACAACTTGGCATTCAGCTTCATGATGGCTCCTAGATATTGAGCAACTTGCTCTCCAGTTACATCTTCATCCTCTTCAGAGGAAGAATAGTTTTCAGAGCTCATGAATGGCAGAAGGAGGTTTAAAGGAATCTCTATGGTCTCTATATGAGCCTCAGATTCCTTTAGGTCATCAATAGGGAACTCCTTCTTGTCTGGGAGACGTCCCATGAGGTCTTCCTCATTGGGATTCACGTCCTCCCCTTCCTCTCTAGGTTCGGCCATTTTGATTAAATCAATGGCCTTGCACTCTCTTTTTGGATTCTCTTTAGTATTGCTTGGGAGAGTACTAGGAGGAGTTTCAGTGACTTTCTTACTCAACTGGCCCACTTGCGCCTCCAAATTTCTGATAGAGGACCTTGTTTCACTCATGAAACTTAAAGTGGCCTTAGACAGGTCATAGACTATGTTTGCTAAGTTAGAGGTGCTCTGCTTAGGATTCTCTGTCTGTTGCTGAGAAGATGATGGAAAAGGCTTGCTATTGCTGAGCCTATTTCTTCCACCATTATTAAAGCCTTGTTGAGGCTTTTGTCGATCCTTCCATGAGAAATTTGGATGATTTTTCCATGATAACTTATAGGTGTTTCCTTAAGGTTCACCCATGTAATTTACCTCTGCTATTGCAGGGTTCTCAAGATCATAAGCTTCTTCTTCAGAAGATGCCTCTTTAGTACTGTTGGATGCATTTTGCCATCCATTCAAACTTTGAGAAATCATGTTGACTTGCTGAGGCAACATTTTATTCTGAGCCAATATGGCATTCAGAGCATCAATTTCAAGATCTCTCTTCCTCTGAGGCGTCCCATTATTCACAGAATTCCTCTCAGAAGTGTACATAAACTGGTTATTTGCAACCATGTCAATGAGTTCTTGAGCTTCTGCAGGCATTTTCTTTAGGTGAATGGATCCACCTACAAAATGGTCCAGTGACATCTTAGAGAACTCAGATAGACCATAATAGAATATATCCAAAATGGTCCATTCTGAAAGCATGTCAGAAGGACACCTTTTGGTCATCTTCTTGTATCTTTTCTAAGCTTCATAGAGGGATTCACCATCTTTTTGTTTGAAGGTCTGAACATCCACTCTAAGCTTGCTCAGCTTTTGAGGAGGAAAAAACTTAGCCAAGAAGGCTGTGACTAGCTTATCCCAAGAGTCTAGGCTATCTTTAGATTGAGAGTCCAACCATGTTCTAGCTCTGTCTCGTACAGTAAAAGGAGAAAAGCATGAGCCTGTAGACTTCAGGATCTACTCCATTAGTCTTAATAGTCTCATAGATGTGCAAGAACTCAGTTAAAAACTGATAGGGATCTTCTGATGGAAGTCCATGGAACTTGCAGTTCTGTTGCATTAGAGCAACTAGTTGAGGCTTTAGCTCAAAATTGTTTGCTCCAATGGCAAGAATTGAGATGCTTCTTCCATCAAATTTGGAAAAAGGTGTAGTATAATCACCAAGCATTCTCTTTGCATTATTGTTGTTGGGTTCGGCTGCCATATCCTTTTCTTGTTTGAAAATTTCAGTAAAGTTGTCTCTGAATTGTTGTATTTTAGCTTCTCTCAGTTTCCTCTTCAGAGTCCTTTCAGGTTCAGGATCAGCTTCAACAAGAATATCTTTTTCCTTGTTCCTGCTCATATGAAAAAGAAGAGAATAGAAAAGGAAGAGGAATCCTCTATGTCACAGTATAGAGATTCCTTTATGTTAGTAGAAGAAGAAAGGAATAGAAGAAGGAAAAGAGTTAAGAATCCAAACACAAGGGGAAAGATAGGTTCGAATTCTTAAGATGAAGAGAAGTGTTAGTAATTAAATAAAGAAATAGAAGGAGATGAGAGAGAGAGAGAATTTTGAAAATTAATTTTGAAAAAGGGTTAGTGATTTTCGAAAATTAGGAGAAGAAATAAAATTAAAATTAAAATTTAAAACAATTAGTTAATTAAAAGAATTTTGAAAAAGAGGGAGGAAATTTTCGAATTAGAAAGATAAAATTAGTTAGGTGGTTTTGAAAAAGATAAGAAACAAACAAAAAGTCAATTAGTTAGTTGAAAAAGATTTGAAATTCAATTTTGAAAAGATAAGAAGTTAGAAAAGATTTTGAAATCAAATTTGAAAAAAATATAATTTGAAAAAGATATTTTGAAAAGATATGATTGAAAAAGATATTTTGGAAAAGATTTGATTTTTAAAATTAAAATTGATTACTTGACTAACAAGAAACTAAAAGATATGACTCTAGAATTTAAAGATAGAACCTTTCTTAACAAGAAAGTGACAAACTTCAAATTTTTGAATCAATCACATTAATTGTTAGTAAAGTTTTTGAAATTTTGAAATAAAGATAAGAAAAAGATTTTAAAATTAAATTTTAAAAATTTTTGAAAATAATAATAAAAAATGAAAAAGATTTGATTTTTGAAAAGGTTTTGAAAAGATAAGATTTTTAAAATTGAAAATTTGACTTGACTTATAAGAAATAGCTAAGTTTTAAAAATTTTTGACTAAGTCAACTCAAATTTTCGAAATTTATGAGAAAAAGGGGAAAATATATTTTTTTATTTTTGAATTTTTAATGAGGAGAGAGAAAAATAACAAAGATGACTCACAACATAAAAATTATGAATCAAAACACATAATGTATGCAAGAATACTATGAATGTCAAAATGAACACCAAGAACACTTTGAAGATCAAGATGAACATCAAGACTTATTTTTGAAAAAATTTCAAGAAAAGAAAACATGCAAGACACCAAACTTAGAAATTTTTAATGCTTAGACACTATGAATGCAAAAAATGCATATGAGAAACAACAAAAAACACAAAACACGAAAATATCCAGATCAAACAAGAAGACTTACCAAGAACAACTTGAAGATCATGAAGAACACCATGCATGAGTTTTTGAAAAAATGCATAAGTTTTTAAAACATGCAATTGACACCAAACTTAAAATTTGACTCAAGACTCAAACAAGAAACACAAAAATATTTTTGTTTTTATGATTTTATTGATTTTTTTGTATTTTATTTTATTTTTTTCGAAAACATATAGGAAAAATAAAATAAGAAATTCAAAAATTTTTAATAAGAATTCCAGGAATCTTTGCAATGTTACTCTAAAGCTCCGGTCCAGGAATTAGACATGGCTTAATAGCCAGCCAAGCTTTAGCATACAAATCAGACATACAACAGCTGATACTTCATCCAACTTCATATACTGATAAGGGGAAGCCTCAATCCAATTGAATTAGACATGGCTTTACAGCCAGCCAAGCTTCAACATGCTTCATGAAACACTAAAATTCATTCTTAAAAATTTAGAATAGTTTTTCGAAAAGAGAAGAAAAATTTTTTTGAAAGATTTTTGAAAAATTTTTGACAATAAAACAAAAAGAAAATTACCTAATCTGAGCAACAAGATGAACCGTCAGTTGTCCAAACTCGAACAATCCCCGGCAACGGTGCCAAAAACTTGGTGCACGAAATTGTGATCTCTAATAATGGCATTCGACTTGGTAAGCGCATTTATAACTCAGCACTTTCTTTACAACTTTGCACAACTAACCAGCAAGTGCATTGGGTCGTCCAAGTAATAAACCTTACGTGAGTAAGGGTCGATCCCACGAAGATTGTTGGTATGAAGCAAGCTCTGGTCATCTTGTAAATCTCAGTTAGGCTGATTCAAATGGTTATATTGGTTTTTGAATAATAATAATAAATAAAACATAAAATAAAGATAAAGATACTTATGTAGATCATTGGTGGGAATTTCAGATAGCGTATGAAGATGCTGTTCTCATTCTGAATCTCTGCTTTCCTACTACCTTCATCCAATCCTTCTTGCTCCTTTCCATGGCAAGCTGTATGTAGGGCATCACCGTTGTCAATGGCTACATCGCATCCTCTCAGTGAAAATGGTCCAAATGCTCTGTCATAGCACGACTAATCATCTGTCGGTTCTCGATCATGTCGGAATAGAATCTATTGATTCTTTTGCATTTCTCATCACGCCCAACAATCGTGAGTTTGAAGCTCGTCACAGTCATTCAATCCCTGAATCCAACTCGGAATACCACAGACAAGGTTTAGACTTTCCGGATTCTCATGAATGCCGTCATCAATTTTAGTTTATACCACGAAGATTCTGATTAAGGAATCCAAGAGATATGCACTCGGTCTAAGGTAGAACGGAGGTGGTTGTCAGTCACGTATTCATAGGTGAGAATGATGATGAGTGTCACGGATCATCACATTCATCATGGTGAAATGCAACAAATATCTTAGAACAGGAATAAACCGAATTGAATAGAAAATAGTAGTAATTGCATTAAAACTTGAGGTACAGCAGAGCTCCACACCCTTAATCTATGGTGTGCAGAAACTCCACCGTTGAAAATACATAAGTGATAGTGGTCCAGGCATGGCCGAATGGCCAGCCCCCATGAACGTGATCAATAGTCTCCTAAGATGAATAATGGAATAAAACCGAGACCAAAGATGTGGTCAAAAGACCGAATGGTTAAAGACACTAGTACAATAGTAAAAAATTCTATTTATACTAAAACCAGCTACTAGGGTTATAGAGATAAGTGATTGATGCAGAAATCCACTTTCGGAGCCCACTTGGTGTGTGCTTGGGCTGAGCTTGAGCTTTACACATGCAGATGCTTCTTTTGGAGTAGAACGCCAAGATGTAACGTGTTTTTGGCGTTCAACTCTGGTTCGTGATGTGTTTTTGGCGTTTGACTCTAGAATGCAGCATGGAACTGGCGTTGAGCGCCAGTTTACGTCGTCTAATCTTGAATAAAGTATGGTTTATTATATATTGCTGGAAAGCTCTGGATGTCTACCTTCCAACGCCGTTGAGAGCGTGCCATTTGGAGTTCTGTAGCTCCAGAAAATCTATTTCGAGTACAGGAAGGTCAGATTCCAACAGCATCAGCAGTCCTTTGTCAGCCTTTTATCAGAGTTTTGCTCAGGTCCCTCAATTTCAGCCAGAAAATACCTGAAATCACAGAAAAACACACAAACTCATAGTAAACTCCAGAAATGTGAATTTAGCATAAAAACTAATGAAAACATCCCTAAAAGTAGCTAGATCCTACTAAAAATTACCTAAAAACAATGTCAAAAAGCGTATAAATTATCCGCTCATCAGAAGCCACATTGGAGAACTCTTGTGGCTGTTTGATAAGCGGATAATTTATACGCTTTTTGGCATTATTTTTAGTTAGTTTTTAGTATAATCTAGCTACTTTTAGGGTTGTTTTCATTAGTTTTTATGCTAAATTCACATTTTTGGACTTTACTGAGTTTGTGTGTTTTTCTATGATTTCAGGTAATTTCTGGTTGAAATTGAGGGACCTGAGCAAAACTTTGATAAGGAGGCTGACAAAGGACTGCTGATGCTGCTGGATTCGGACCTCCCAGCACTCGAAATGGATTTTCTGGAGCTACAGAAATCTAAATGGCGTGCTCTCAACGGCGTTGAAAAGTAGACATCCAGAGTTTTCTAGCAATATATAATAGTCTATGCTTTATTCGAGATTAGACGACGTAAACTGGCGCTCAACGCCAGTTCCATGCTGCATTTTGAAGTCAAACGCCAGAAACACGTCACGAACCAGAGTTGAACGCCAAAAACACGTTACAACTTGGCGTTCAACTCCAAAAGAAGCCTCTGAACGTGTAAAGCTCATGCTCAGCCCAAGCACACACCAAGTGGGCCCCGAAAGTGGATTTTTGCATCAATTACTTATTTCTGTAAACCCTAGTAGCTAGTCAAGTATAAATAGGACATTTTTCTATTGTATCCGGTGTCTTTTGACCGATCCTGGATCCTGAATTGTATTTTTTGATCCTGTGATCACGTTTTGGGGGCTGGCCATTTGGCCATGCCTGAACCTTCATCACTTATGTATTTTCAACGTTGGAGTTTCTACACACCAAAGATTAAGGGTGTGGAGCACTGCTGTACCTCGAGCTTTAATGCAATTACTACTATATTTTATTCAATTTCAATCTTATTTCTGTTCTAAGATACTACTCGTACTTCAATCTGGTGGATGTGATGATTCGTGACACTCATCATCATCCATCCCTACGAACGCGTGCCTGACAACCACTTCCGTTCTACAAGCGAAAGCTAAAGTGTGTATCTCTTGGATTCTTGATGCACGATGCATGGTTGCCCTCGCTTGACAACCGAGCCTTCCATTCCGTGAGATCAGAGTCTTCGTGGTATAAGCTAGAATTGATGGTGGCATTCATGAGAATCTGGAAAGTCTAAACCTTGTCTGTGGTATTCCGAATAGGATTCCGGGATTGAATGACTGTGACGAGCTTCAAACTCGCGATTGTTGGGCCTGATGACAAACGCAAAAGAATCAAGGGATTCTATTCCGACATGATCGAGAACTTATAGATGATTAGCCGTGCTGTGACAGAGCATTTGGACCTTTTTCACTGAGAGGATGGGATGTAGCCATTGACAACGGTGATGCCCTACATACAGCTTGCCATGGAAAGGAGTAAGAAGGATTGGATGAAGGCAGTAGGAAAGCAGAAATTCAGAAGGAGCACAGCATCTTCAAACGCCTATCTGAAATTCCCATCTTTATTTTCTCTTTATTTATTATTATTATTCGAAAACTCCATAACCATTTATTATCCGCCTGACTGAGATTTACAAGATGACCATAGCTTGCTTCATACCAACAATCTCCGTGGGATCGACCCTTACTCACGTAAGGTTTATTACTTGGACGACCCAGTGCACTTGCTGGTTAGTTGTGCGGAGTTGTTACTAAGTGTGATTCACGTTTGAGAGCGCTACCAAATTATTGGAGCCATTGTTGATGATCACAATTTTGTGCACCAAGTTTTTGGCGCCGTTGTTGGGGATTGTTCGAGTATGGACAACTGACGGTTCATCTTGTTGCTCAGATTAGGTAATTTTCTTTTTTATTTTCTTTTCAAAAAGTTTTCAAAAATATTTTTCAAAATTTTCCCTTTGTTTTCGAAAAATCCTTCAGAGTTTTTAAGAATGAATTCTAGAGTTTCAAAATGGTATGCTGAAGCTTGGTTGGCCATCAAGCTTTAGACTAACCTGGTATGATTCCTGGGATTTTGATTGAGGACTTTGAATTCATTACTTCCTTTTTCCTATATGTTTTTCGAAAAATATAAAATAAAATCCAAAAAAATTAATAAGATCATAAAATAAAAAATATTTTGTGATTCTTGTTTAAGTCTTGTGTCATGTTTTAAGTTTGGTGTCAATTGCATATTCATCTTGTTCTTGCATTTTTCGAAAATTCATGCATTCATAGTGTTCTTCATGATCTTCAAGTTGTTCTTGGTAAGTCTTCTTGTTCGATCTTGATGTTTTCTTGTTTTGTGTCTTTTATTGTTTTTCATGTGCATTTTTGCATTCATAGTAAATAAGCATTAAAGATTTCAAAGTTTGGTGTCTTGCATGTTTTCTTTGCATAAAAATTTTTTTCAAAATCATGTTCTTGATGTTCATCATGATCTTCAAAGTGTTCTTGGTGTTCATCTTGACATTCATAGTGTTCTTGCATGCATAATGTGTTTTGATCCAAAATTTTCATGTTTTGGGTCATAATTGTGTTTTTCTCACTCATCATTAAAAATTTAAAAAATCAAAAAAATATCTTTTCCTTAATTCTCTCAAAATTTCGAAAATTTGAGTTGACTTAGTCAAATTTTTTAAAATTAGTTATTTCTTGTAAAGTCAAGTTAAATTTTCAATTTTAAAAATCTTATCTTTTCAAAATCTTTTTCAAAAAAAAATATATATTAAATCTCTTTTACTTTTATCTTATGATTTTCAAAAATTTAAAACTATTTTTCAAAATCTTTTTCTTATTTTATTTCAAATTTTCGAAACTTAACTAATAAGTAATGTGATTGATTCAAAAATTTGAAGTTTGTTACTTTCTTGTTAAGAAAGGTTCAATCTTTAAATTCTAGAATCATATCTTTTAGTTTCTTATTAGTCAAGTAATTAATTTTAATTTTAAAAATTAAATCTTTTCCAACCATATCTTTTTAATCATATCTTTTTATCATATCTTTTTTAAAATTTTATCTTTTTCAAAAATTTGATTTCAAAATATCTTCTTATCTTCTTATCTTTTCAAATTTGATTTTCAAATCTTTTTCAAACTAACCAATTAACTTTTGTTTGTTTCTTATCTTTTTCAAAACCACCTAACTAATTTTCTCTCTCTAATTTTCGAAAATACCTCACCTCTTTTTTCAAAATTCTTTTTAATTGATTAATTGTTTTAAATTTTAATTTTAGTTTTATTTCTTATCTTAATTTTCGAAAATCATAAACTCCTTTTCAAAATTATTTTCGAAAACTTCTGTCTCTCATATTATTCTATTTACTTATTCATTTACTAACACTTCTCTTCATCACAAATCACTGCCCCTATCCTCACCCTTGTGTTTGGATTATTCATTCCTCTTCACTCTTATTTCCTTTCTTCTTCTACTAATATAAAGGAATCTCTATACTGTGACATAGAGGATTCCTCTTCCTTTTCTGTTCTCTTCTTTCTCATATGAGCAGGAACAAGGAAAAAGACATTCTTATTGAAGCTGATCCGGAACCTGAAAGGACTTTGAAGAGGAAACTAAGAGAAGCCAAATTACAACAATCCAGAGATAACCTTATTGAAATTTTTGAACAAGAAAAGGAGATGGTAGCCAAACCCAACAACAATAATGCAAGGAGAATGCTTGGTGATTATACTACACCTACTTCCAAGTTTGATGGAAGAATCATCTCAATTCCTGCCATTGGAGCAAACAATTTTGAGCTGAAACCTCAATTAGTTGCTCTAATGCAGCAACACTGCAAGTTTCATGGACTTCCATCAGAAGATCCCTACCAGTTTTTAACGGAGTTCTTGCAGATCTGTGAGACTGTTAAGACTAATGGAGTAGATCATGAAGTCTACAGGCTCATTCTTTTCCCTTTTGCTGTAAGAGACAAAGCTAGAACATGGTTGGACACACAACCTAAGGATAGCCTGGACTCTTGGGATGAGCTGGTCACGGCCTTCTTGGTTAAGTTCTTTCCTCCTCAAAAGCTGAGCAAGCTTAGAGTGGATGTTCAGACCTTCAAGCAAAAAGATGGTGAATCCCTCTATGAAGCTTGGGAAAGATACAAGCAGATGACCAAAAAGTGTCCTTCTGACATGTTTTTAGAATGGACCATGATAGATATATTCTATTATGGTCTGTCTGAGTTCTCTATGATGTCACTGGACTACTCTGCAGGTGGATCCATTCACCTAAAGAAAACGCCTGCAGAAGCTCAGGAACTTATTGAAATGGTTGCAAATAACCAATTCATGTACACTTCTGAGAGGAATTCCGTGAATAATGGGACGCCTCAGAGGAAGGGAGCTCTTAAAATTGATGCTCTGAATGCCATATTGGCTCAGAACAAAATGTTGACTCAGCAAGTCAACATGATTTCTCAAAGTCTGAATGGATGGCAAAATGCATCCAACAGTACTAAAGAGGCATCTTCTGAAGAAGAAGCTTATGATCCTAAAAATCCTGCAATGGCAGAGGTAAATTACATGGGTGAACTTTATGGAAACACCTATAATTCATCATGGAGAAATCATCCAAATTTCTCATGGAAGGATCAACAAAAGCCTCAACAAGGCTTTAATAATGGTGGAAGAAACATGTTTAGCAATGGCAAGCCTTTTCCATCATCTTCTCAGCAACAGACAGAGAATTCTGAGCAGAGTACCTCTAACTTAGCAAATATAGTCTCTGATCTGTCTAAGGCCACTTTAAGCTTTATGAGTGAAACAAGGTCCTCCATTAGAAATTTGGAGGCACAAGTGGGCCAGCTGAGTAAGAAAGTCACTGAAACTTCTCCTAGTACTCTCCCAAGCAATACAGAAGAGAATCCAAAGAGAGAGTGCAAGGCCATTGATATAGTCAATATGGCCGAATGCAAGGAGGAAAGGGAAGATGTGAATCCCAATGAAGAAGACCTCATGGGACGTCTCCTAACCAAGAAGGAGTTCCCTATTGAGGACCCAAAGGAATCTGAGGCTCATATAGAGACCAAAGAGATTCCATTAAACCTCCTTCTGCCATTCATGAGCTGACTATTCTTCCTCTGAAGAGGATGAAGATGTAACTGGAGAGCAAGTTGCTCAATATCTAGGAGCTATCATGAAGCTGAATGCCAAGTTATTTAGTAATGAGACTTGGGAAGGTGAACCTCCCTTGCTCATCAGTGAACTAGATACATGGGTTCAGCAAACCTTACCTCAAAAGAGACAAGATCCTGGAAAATTCTTAATACCCTGTACCATAGGCACCATGACCTTTGAAAAGGCTCTGTGTGACCTGGGGTCAAGCATAAATCTTATTCCACTCTCTGTAATGGAGAAGCTAGGGATCATTGAGGTACAACCTGCCATATTTTCATTACAAATGGCAGATAAGTCAGTAAGACAGGCGTATGGATTGGTAAAGGACATGTTAGTAAAGGTTGAAGGCCTTTACATCCCTGCTGATTTCATAATCTTAGACACTAGGAAGGAGGAGGATGAATGCATCATCCTTGGAAGAACTTTCCTTGCCACAGCAAGAGCTGTGATTATTGTTAACAGAGGAGAATTAGTCCTTCAATTGAATGGGGACTACCTTGTGTTTAAGACCCAAGGGTGTTCTTCTTTAACAATGGAGAGGAAGCATGAAAAGCTTCTCTCAGTACAGAGTTAAACAAAGCCCCCACAATCAAACTCTAAGTTTGGTGTTGAGAGGCCACAGCCAAACTCTAAGTTTGGTATTGAATCCCCACATCCAAACTCTAAGTTTGGTGTTGGGAGTCTACAACATTGACTTGATCACCTATAAGGCTCCATGAGAGCCCACTGTCAAGCTATTGACATTAAAGAAGCGCTTATTGGGAGGCAACTCAATTTTTATTTATCTAATTTTATTTTATTTTTATTGTTCTTTTATATTTTATTAGGTTCATGATCATGTGGAGTCACGAAAAAAATACTAAAATTAAAAATAGAATAAAAAATAGCAGAAGAAAAAGCACACCCTGGAGGAATGACTTACTGGCGTTCAAACGCCAGTAAGGAGCATCTGGCTGGCGTTCAATGCCAGAACAGAGCATGGATTTGGCGTTGAACGCCAGAAACAAGTAGCATCCTGGTGTTTGAACGCCAGGAATATGCCTTGAGGAGAGCTGGCGCTGAACGCCAGAAACAAGCATGAAACCGGCGTTCAACGCCAGAAACATGCTGCAATTGGGCGTTGAACGCCCAAAATAAGCATTACCTCGGTGTTTAAATACCAGAATTGTATGCAAAGGCATTTTACATGCCTAATTGGTGCAGGGATGTAAATCCTTGACACCTCAGGATCTGTGGATCCCACAGGATCATCCCAGGATTTGTGGACCCCACAGGATCCCCACCTACCTCAACTAACCCTCTCTCCTCTTCTTCACATTCATCCTCTCTTCCCCATAAACACTCTTCCCCAAAAACCCTTCACCAATCACCTCAATCTCTCTTTCCAATTACCCCCTTCACCACTTACATCCTTCCATTCTTCCCCATAAACCCCACCTACCTTCAAAATTCAAAATCACTTTCCCACCCAACCTACCCAATATTGCCGAACCTTAACCCCTCTCCCTCCACTATAAATACCCCTCCATTCTTCTTCTTTTTCATACAACACAACCCTCTCTTCTCCTCCTTGGCCGAAACACAACCTTCTCTCCCTCTCCTCCATATCTTCTTCTTCATCTATTCTTTCTTCTCTTGCTCGAGGGCGAGTAATATTTAAGTTTGGTGTGGTAAAAGCTTAGCTTTTTGTTTTTCCATAACCATTAATGGCACCTAAGGCCGGAGAAACCTCTAGAAAAGGGAAAGGGAAGACAAAAGCTTCCACCTCCGAGCCATGGGAGATGGAAAGATTCATCTCCAAAGCCCATCAAGACTACTTCTATGATGTTGTGGCCAAGAAGAAGGTGATCCCTGAGGTCCCTTTCAAGCTCAAGAAAAATGAGTATCCGGAGATCTGACATGAGATCCAAAGAAGAAGTTGGGAAGTTCTGACCAACCCCATTCAACAAGTCGGAATCTTAATGGTTCAAGAGTTCTATGCCAATGCATGGATCACTAGGAACCATGATCAAAGTATGAACCCGAATCCAAAGAACTATCTTACAATGGTTCGGGGGAAATACTTAGATTTTAGTCTAGAAAATGTGAGGTTGGCATTCAACTTGCTCATAAAGCAAGGAGATGCATGCCCCTACACAAGAAGGGTCAACTTTGATCAAAGGTTGGACCAAGTCCTTATGGAGATATGTGTTGAAGGAGCTCAATGAAAAATAGACTCCAAAGGCAAGCCGGTTCAATTAAGAAGACTGGACCTCAAGCCTGTGGCTAGAGGATGGTTGGAGTTCATCCAACGCTCCATCATCCCCACTAGCAACTGATCCGAAGTTACTGTGGATCGGGCCATCATGATTCATAGCATCATGATTGGAGAGGAAGTAGAAGTTCATGAGGTCATCTCTCTTGAATTCTACAAAATAGCCGAAAAGCCCTCTACCTTGGCAAGGCTAGCTTTTCCTCATCTTATTTGCCATCTATGTTACTCAATTGGAGTTATCATAGAAGGAGACATCCCCATTGAGGAGGACAAGCCCATCACTAAGAAAAGGATGGATCAAATAAGAGAGCCCACTCATGGAACCCAAGAGACGCATGAGGAAGCTCATCATCAAGAAATCCCGGAGATGCCTCAAGGAATGCACTTTTCTCCCAACAACTATTGAGAACAACTTAACACTTCTCTAGAAGATTTGAGTTACAATATGGATCAATTAAGGGTGGAACATCAAGAGCACTCCATCAATTTCCATGAAATTAGAGAATATCAAAGAGCAATGAGGGAGGAGCAACAAAGGCAAGGAAGAGACATAGAAGAACTCAAAGACATCATTGGTTCTTCAAGAAGAAAGCACCACCATCACTAATGTGGACTCATTCCTTGTTCTTATTTTTTCTGTTTTTCGAATTTACGCTATATGTTTGTTTATGTTTTGTGTCTCTACTTCGTGATCATTAGTATTTAGTAACTATGTCTTAAGGCTATGAATAAATTTCATAAATCCTTCACCTCTCTTAAATGAAAAATGTTTCTAATTCAAAAGAACAAGAAGTACATGAATTTCGAAATTATCCTTGAAATTTAGTTTAATTATATTGATGTGGTGACAATGATTTTTGTTTTCTGAATGAATTCTTGAACAGTGCATATTTTTTATCTTGTTGTTTATGAATGTTAAAATTGTTGGCTCTTGAAAGAATGATGAACAAAGAGAAATGCTATTGATAATCCGAAAAATCATGAAAATTGATTCTTGAAGCAAGAAAAAGCAGTGAAAAAGCAAAGCTTGCGAAAAAAAATTAGAAAGAAAAAGACAAAGCAAGTAGAAAAAGCCAATAGCCCTTAAAACCAAAAGGCAAGGGTAAAAAGGATCCAAGGCTTTGAACATCAATGGATAGGAGGGCCCAAGGAAATAAAATCCAAGCCTAAGCGGCTAAATCAAGCTGTCCCTAACCATGTGCTTGTGGCATGCAGGTCCAAGTGAAAAGCTTGAGACTGAGTGGTTAAAGTCGTGATCCAAAGCAAAAAGAGTGTGCTTAAGAGCTCTGGAGGATCAATAACACTATCTGAAATTTTAAGTTCCTAGAGATGCCAATCATTCTAAACTTCAAAGGAGAAAGTGAGATGCCAAAACTATTCAGAAGCAAAAAGCTACAAGTCCCGCTCATCTAATTAGAATAAATATTCATTGATATTTTGGGATTTATAGTATATTCTCATCTTTTTATCCTAATTGATTTTCAGTTGCTCGGGGACAAGCAAAAATTTAAGTTTGGTGTTGTGATGAGTGGATAATTTATACGCTTTTTGGCATTGTTTTTAGATAGTTTTTAGTATAATCTAGCTACTTTTAGGGATGTTTTCATTAGTTTTTATGCTAAATTCACATTTCTAGACTTTACTATGAGTTTGTGTGTTTTTCTATGATTTCAGGTAATTTCTGGTTGAAATTGAGGGACCTGAGCAAAACTCTGATAAGGAGGCTGACAAAGGACTGCTGATGATGTTGGATTCTGACCTCCCTGAACTCGAAATGAAATTTCTGGAGCTATAGAACTCTAAATGGCGCGCTCTCAACGGCGTTGGAAAGTAGACATCCAGAGCTTTCCATCAATATTTAATAGTCTATGCTTTATTTGAGATTAGATGACGTAAACTGGCACTCAACGCCCGTTCCATGCTGCATTCTAGAGTCAAACACCAGAAACACGTCACGAACCAGAGTTGAACGCCAAAAACACGTTACAACTTGGCGTTCAACTCCAAAAGAAGCCTCTGAACGTGTAAAGCTCAAGCTCATCCCAAGCACACACCAAGTGGGCCCCGAAAGTGGATTTCTGCATCAATTACTTACTTCTGTAAACCCTAGTAGCTAGTCTAGTATGAATAGGACATTTTACTATTGTATTCGGTGTCTTTTGACCGATCCTGGATCCTGAATTGTATTTTTTGATCCTGTGATCACGTTTTGGTGGCTGGCCATTCGGCCATACTTGAACCTTCATCACTTATGTATTTTCAATGGTGGAGTTTCTACACACCATAGATTAAGGGTGTGGAGCTCTGCTGTACCTCGAGTTTTAATGCAATTACTACTATCTTTTATTCAATTTCAATCTTATTTCTATTCTAAGATACTACTCGTACTTCAATCTGATGGATGTGATGATCCGTGACACTCATCATCATCCGACCCTATGAACGCGTGCCTGACAACCACTTCCGTTCTACAAGCGAAAGCTAGAGTGTGTATCTCTTGGATTCCTGATGCACGACGCATAGTTGCCCTTGCCTGACAACCGAGCCTTCCATTCCGTGAGATCAGAGTCTTCGTGGTATAAGCTAGAATTGATGGCGGCATTCATGAGAATCCGGAAAGTCTAAACCTTGTCTGTGGTATTCCGAGTAGGATTCCGGGATTGAATGACTGTGACGAGCTTCAAACTCGTGATTGTTGGGCGTGATGACAAACGCAAAAAAATCAAGGGATTCTATTCCGACATGATCGAGAACTGACAGATGATTAGCCGTGCCGTGACAGAGCATTTGGACCTTTTTCACTGAGAAGATGGGATGTAGCCATTGACAACGGTGATGCCCTACATACAGCTTGCCATGGAAAGGAGTAAGAAGGATTGGATGAAGGCAGTAGGAAAGCAGAGATTCAGAAGGAGCACAGCATCTTCATACGCCTATCTGAAATTCCCATTGATGATTTACATAAGTATTTCTATCTTTATTTTCTGTTTATTTATTATTATTATTTGAAAATTCCATAACCATTTATTATCCGCCTGACTGATATTTACAAGATGACCATAGCTTGCTTCATACCAACAATCTCCGTGGGATCTACCCAGTGCACTTGCTGGTTAGTTGTGCGGAGTTGTGACCAAGTGTGATTCACATTTGAGAGCGCTACCAAGTTATTGGAGCCATTGTTGATGATCACAATTTCGTGCACCACTGTTCGCTCACTTCCAAAATGTCCTCCATACTGTGATCCATGGCAGTGCCAGAGGATCTTCTGTGCTTCTTCTTTAGGCACACATCTACGGATTACTCTGTCTGCACATCTCTTAAAGAGATATGGTTCATCCCAAAGATAGTACTTTGCATCAGTAATCAATTTCTTTGATTGCTGCCTACTGTACTCTTTGGGAATGTATCTCACTGCTTTGTAGTTTGCAATGTCTGCAAACCATGGCACTTCTTGGATGGCAAAGAGTTGCTTATCTGGAAAATTTTCAGAGATCTCAGTAAGAGAGAGGGATGCCCCTTCTACTGGTTCTATTCGGGACAGGTGATGTGCTACTTGGTTCTCTGTCCCTTTTCTGTCTCTTATTTCTATATCAAACTCTTGTAGAAGCAACACCCATCTGATGAGTCTGGGTTTTGAATCTTGCTTCGTGAGTAGATATTTAAGAGCATCATAGTCAGTGTACACAATCACTTTTGATCCTACTAAATAGGATCTAAACTTGTCAATGGCGTAAACCACTGCAAGTAACTCTTTTCCTGTAGTTGTGTAGTTTTTCTGTGCGTCATTTAAAACACGACTGGCATAGTAAATGACGTGTAGAAGCTTGTCATGCCTTTGTCCCAACACTGCACTAATGGCATGGTCACTGGCATTACACATCAGTTCAAATGGTAATCTCCAGTCTGGTGCAGAGATGACTTGTGCTGTGACCAGCTTAGCTTTCAGAGTCTCAAATGCCTGCAGACACTCCTTATCAAAGATAAATGGTGTGTCAGCAGCTAGTAGATTACTCAGAGGTTTGGCAATTTTTGAAAAATCTTTTATAAACCTCCTATAGAATCCTGCATGCCCCAAAAATCTTTTAATTGCCTTAACATTGGCAGGTGGTGGTAATTTTTCAATTACCTCTACCTTAGCTTGATCCACCTCTATTCCCTTGTTCGAAATTTTGTGCCCAAGGACAATTCCTTCAGTCACCATAAAGTGACATTTCTCCCAGTTTAAAACCAGGTTAGTCTCTTGGCATCTCTTTAGAACAAGTGCTAGATGGTCAAGACAGGAGCTGAATGAGTCTCCAAACACTTAAAAGTCATCCATGAAGACTTCCAGAAATTTTTCCACCAAATCAGAGAAAATGGAGAGCATGCACCTTTGAAAGGTTGCAGGTGCATTGCACAGACCAAATGGCATTCTTCTGTATGCAAATACTCCAGATGGACATGTGAATGCTGTTTTCTCTTGATCTTGGGGATCTACTGCAATTTGATTATAACCTGAATATCCATCTAGGAAGCAGTAGTATTCATGACCTGCTAGTCTTTCTAGCATCTGGTCTATGAATGGTAAAGGAAAATTATCCTTTCTGGTAGCTGTATTGAGCCTTCTATAATCAATACACATACGCCACCCTGTAACTGTTCTTGTAGGAACCAGTTCATTTTTTCATTATGAACCACTATCATGCCACCCTTCTTGGGGACGACTTGGACAGGGCTTACCCAAGGGCTATTAGAAATAGAATAAATAATCCCAGCCTCTAGTAATTTAGTGACCTCCTTCTGCACCACCTCCTTCATGGCTGGATTCAGCCGCCTTTGTGGTTGAACCACTGGCTTAGCATCACCCTCTAATAGGATCTTGTGCATGCATCTGGCTGGGCTAATGCCCTTAAGATCACTGATGGACCACCCAAGAGCTGTCTTGTGTGTCTTTAGCACTTGAATTAGTGCTTCCTCTTCCTGTGGCTCTAAGATAGAGCTTATGATTATAGGGAAGGTATCACCTTCTCCCAGAAATGCATATTTCAGGGATGGTGGTAATGGTTTGAGCTCTGGTTTGGGAGGTTTTTCCTCTTCCTGAGGGATTTTCAGAGGTTCTATTATTCTCTCTAGTTCCTCCAGATCATGCTGAGCATCTTTAAAGATATCCTCTAGCTCTGATTCGAGTCTCTCAGTCATATTGATCTCTTTTACCAGAGAGTCAATAATATCAATGCTCATGCAGTCGTTTGGGGTGTCTAGATGCTGCATAGCTTTGACAACATTCAACTTAAACTCGTCCTCATTGACTTTCAGTGTCATTTCCCCTTTTTGGACGTCAATGAGGGTTCGTCCAGTTGCTAGGAAAGGTCTTCCTAGAATGAGAGTTACACTCTTGTGCTCCTCCATTTCCAGCACCACAAAGTCAGAGGGAAAGGCAAATGGCCCAACCTTGACAATCATGTCTTCAATTACGCCTGATGGGTATTTAATGGAGCCATCAGCAAGTTGGAGACATATCCGGGTTGGTTTAACTTCATCAGTCAACCCAAGCTTTTTGATAGTAGCTGCAGGTATTAGGTTAATACTTGCCCCAAGATCACATAGAGCTTGCTTGGTACAAGTACCTTCTAATGTGCATGGTATCATAAAGCTTCCTGGATCTTTAAGCTTCTTAGGTAAGCTTTTCAGAATGACTGCACTGCATTCTTCAGTGAGGTAAACTTTCTCAGTTTCCCTCCAATCCTTCTTATGACTTAAGATCTCTTTCATGAACTTAGCATAAGAGGGTATTTGCTCAAGTGCATCTGCAAATGGAATCTTTATCTCAAGAGTCTTGAGATAGTCTGGAAAGCGGACAAATTGCTTATCCTGTTCCGCTTGGCGGAGTTTTTAAGAATAAGGCATTTTGGCTTTGTATTCCTCAACTTTAGTTGCTGCAGGTTTATTGCCTACAGCCGTGGGTTGAGAAGCCTTTTTAGAGGAGTTGCTATCAGCACTTGTATGTGTCTGATCCCCCACTAGTGTTTGAATACCAGGGGTGGAAACTGGAGTGGCGTTAGAAACCAACTCCTTACCTGTTTTTGGCGTCTGAACGCCAGAACTGAGCTTCCTTTGGGCGTTCAACGCCAGTTCCTTGCTTGTTTCTGGTGTTGGACGCCAGGACTGAGCATGGGTTGGGCGTTCAACGCCAGCTTTCCACCCATTTTCTGGCGTTTGAGCGCCAGAATTATTCCTCTCTGGGCTCTGACTATCCTCAGAGGGATTTTGGATAGCAGTCTGTTCATTTCTTGGCTTCCTGCTGCCTTGAAGTGAGGTATTTAATGTTTTTCCACTTCTTAATTAAACTGCTTGGCATTCTTCTGTTATTTGTTTTGATAACTGCTGTTTTGTTTGCTTCAACTGCACTTCCATATTCATATTAGCCATTCTTGTTTCTTGCAATATCTCCTTGAATTCGACTAGCTATTTTGTTAAAAAATCTAATTGCTGATTGAATTCAGTAACTTATTCTGCAGGACTTAATTCAGCAGTTACTGTTTTAGCCTCTTCTTTCATGGAAGGTTCACTGCTTAGATACAGATGCTGATTTCTAGCAACTGTATCAATGAGCTCTTGAGCTTCTTCAATTGTCTTTCTCATGTGTATTGATCCAGCAGATGAGTGGTCTAGAGAAATCTGAGCTTTCTCTGTAAGCCCATAATAAAAGATGTCTAACTGCACCCACTCTGAAAATATTTCAGAGGGGCATTTTCTTAGCATCTCTCTGTATCTCTCCCAGGCATCATAAAGGGATTCATTATCTCCTTGTTTGAAGCCTTGGATGCTCATCCTTAGCTGTGTCATCTGTTTTGGAGGAAAATAGTGATTCAGGAATTTTTCTGACAGCTGTTTCCATGTCTTTATGCTGTCCTTAGGTTGGTTATTTAACCACCTCTTAGCTTGGTCTTTTATAGCAAATGGAAACAGTAACAATCTGTAGACATCCTGATCTACTTCCTTATCATGTACTGTGTCAGCAATTTGTAAAAACTGTGCCAGAAACTCTGTAGGTTCTTCTTGTGGAAGACCGAAATACTGACAACTTTGCTGCACCATGATAATGAGCTGAGGGTTCAACTCAAAGCTACTGACTCCGATGGAGGGTATATAGATACTACTCCCATATGAAGCAGTAGTGGGGTTAGCATATGACCCCAGAGTCCTTCTGGACTGTTCATTTCCACTTAGGTCCATGATGGAGAAAGGGAGATAATGTGGATTTATTTTATTATAAAAAAATTATTTTCGAAATAATAAAATAGAATAAAATAAAAAACCAAAACAAAAAACGAAAAATAAAAAAATATAAAATAAAAAATAAAAAATTTGAAACTATTTTATGAAGATTTTGAAAAAGTGAGGAGAGAGAAAGTGGTTAGGATATTTTTGAAAAAAGATATGATTTGAAAAATTTTGACCAAGTCAACCCAAGTAATTCGAAAATTATGAGAGATTAAAGGAAAAGATATTTTTTTATTTTTTTGAATTTTATGATGAAAGAGAAAAACACACAAAAGACACAAGACTTAAAAATTTTTAGATCTAATGCTCCTTGTTTTTCGAAAATTTTGGAGGGAAAACACCAAGGGACACCAAACTTAAAAAATTTAAGATCAAAACGTAAAGAAGACTCAAGAACACTTTGAAGATTCACAAGAACAACAAGAACAAAAGAAAGAACACCAAACTTAATTTTTTTTAAAACCAAATTAAATTTTCGAAAATTAAAGAAAATTAACAAGAGAACACCAAACTTAAAGTTTGGCATAAGATTCAATCAAAGAAAAATTATTTTTGAAAAAGATTTTAAAAAGAAGATGCCCAATTACCAAGAACATAAACCAACGCTCTAGCCAATTGAGCTATAAATGTAACGTGTTTTAAAGAGGTATTTTTAATAACTAAAAATAAATATTTTAAAAATGCACAAGGAAAACACAAAAAACACGGAGAATAGGAAAAACCAAAGATTAAACAAGAAAAATTGACAAGAACAATTTGAAGATCAAGGAAAAATAAAGAGCATGCAATTCGAAAATTGAAAGACAAAGACAAGCATGCAATTGACACCAAACTTACAACAAGACACTAAACTAACGAAAAACTAACAATTAATAAAGAAAAATATAAAAAAAAATTTGAAGAAAAATTTTTAAAAAGGAATAATAGAAAATGAAATTCTAGTGACTCTAAACCAAAAAGATAAATTTTTCCTAATCTAAGCAACAAGATTCACCATCAGTTGTTCAAACTCAAACAATCCCCGGCAACGGCGCCAAAAACTTGGTGCACGAAATTGCAATCACACTTTTGCAATCCGCACAACTAACCAGCAAGTGCACTGGGTCGTCCAAGTAATACCTTACGTGAGTAAGGGTCGAATCCCACGGAGATTGTTGGCTTGAAGCAAGCTTTGGTCTTATTAATCTTAGTCAGGATACCAATTATAGTTATCAATTGACTTGCAAATAAACAAGAGAGCATGGATTAAATAATACTTATTATGCAGTAATGGAGAATATGTTGGAGTTTTGGAGATGCTTTGTCTTCTGAATTCCTGCAACATAATGCTTTCTCACTTTCATAAATGCAAGGCTCCTTCCATGGCAAGCTATATGTAGGGCATCACCGTTGTCAATGGCTACTTCCCATCCTCTCAGTGAAAATGGTCCAAATGCTCTGTCACAGCACGGCTAATCATCTATTGGTTCTCGATCATGTCGGAATAAGATCCCTTGATCCTTTTGTGTCTGTCACTACGCCCAACACTCACGAGTTTGAAGCTCGTCACAGTCATCCAATCCTAGAATCCTACTCAGAATACCACAGACAAGGTTTAGACTTTCCGGATTCCCAAGGATGCTGCCAATGGATTCTAGCTTATATCACGAAGATTCTGATTAAGGAATCTAAGAGATGCTCATTCAATCTAATGCAGAACGGAGGTGGTTGTCAGGCACACATTCATGGATTGAAGAAGGTGATGAGTGCCACGGATCATCACCTTCTTCATAGTGAAGCACGAATGAACATCTTAGATAGGAACAAGCGTGTTTGAATGGAAAACAGAAATAATTGCATTAAGTCATCGAGACGCTGCAGAGCTCCTCACCCCCAACAATGGAGTTTAGACACTCATGCCATCAAAAGGTACAAAATGTAGATCTAAAAATGTCATGAGATACAAAATAAGTCTCTAAAAGTTGTTTAAATATTAAACTAGTAGCCTAGGTTTACAGAAAATGAGTAAACTAAGATGGATAGTGCAGAATCCATTTCTTGGACCCACTTGGTGTGTGCTGGGGCTGAGACTTAAGATTCTCACTTTCCTGAGCTGTTTCTGGAGTTGAACGCCAGGTTGTAACCTATTTTTGGTATTGAACTCTAACTTGCAACCTGTTTCTGGCGCTGAACGCCAGACTGCAACATGGAACTGGCGTTAAACGCCAGTTTACATCGTCTATCTTCACTCAAAGTATGGATTATTATATATTTCTGGAAAGCCCTGGATGTCTACTTTCCAACCCAATTAAGAACGCGCCAATTGGACTCCTATAGCTCCAAAAAATCCATTCCGTGTGCAGGGAGGTCAGAATCCAACAGCATCAGCAGTCCTTTTTCAGCCTAAATCAGATTTTTGCTCAGCTCCCTTAATTTCAGCCAGAAAATACTTGAAATCACAGAAAAACACACAAACTCATAGTAAAGTCCAGAAATATGAATTTTGCTTAAAAACTAATAAAAATATACTGAAAACTAACTACAACACACTAAAATCTACATGAAATTACCCCCCAAAAGTGTATAAAATATCCGCTCATCAAAATTCCCATTGCCATTTCTTTTCTTCCCTTTTTACACTTCATTTTGAAATTAAAGAAGGGGTTCTGCTTTTACTTTCAGTTTTTTCCTTCCTTTCACTTCTTCGCTCATTTGTCTGCTGAATATTTTGTTCATCTGGCTTTTATGTTTTTTCATCCCCAATGTTCCTACCTTCTTCGCTCAAAAGCGCTCGTCTGTGCGGATTTGCCGTTGTTTCTGCAAGTGTTCCTTTTCCTCTCCAGGTTGGTATTCTTCTTCCTTTTACGCTTTGATAGTCATCTTTATGTACGCTTTGGCTATTACATGCTTGTCATTTATACGCAAAGTTTTGATTTTTATTGAGTTTGGTTTGAGAAGGTTGAACCTTTTCGAAAAGATCGCGTGTTTGTTTTTTATCAAAGTTATGATTTTCTTTATCCCCTGCTGCTCCGTTTTAGGAAAATGTGCACTTTTTAGGTCTTTGTTTGCTTATCTCCGGTAGTTTTCTTTTTGAGAGTTGTTGGGTTTTTGCTTTAAAGGGTGCCCCTAGGTTTTGCTGATTATTCCTTCTTTTCGTAGACCCTAGGGTGCCCTTTTTGTTTCCCTACCTTTTTGTTTGTTGGCTGTTCCTTCTCTTTTTGATTATGTCCGAGTTGTTTAATAGTGACCCCTTGTTATCTTTCTTTGCTGTAGGTGTAGTTTGCTGTATGTCTTCCCGAAAAAATATTGTTGAGATGTCTACCAAGGTTCCCGTTGGCTTGGCCGATTGGCTGGACTCTATAGTCCCGATGTGTGTTACCATGGCCGATCCCAAGTACTGTGAGAGACTTAGGAGGTTCCATAGGATCTGTAACAATAGGGATGATGAAAAGAACTATGAACTGTTATCGCCTGATCCTGAGGAGAGGGTTAGTTTCCCTCCCTTAACTCAGGGAGAATGGACCTTCTTCTATGCTTATGACTATTTCTTTAGTCGGCTGAATAACACGATCCCTTTTACTACTTTTGAGACCGACCTCTAATGGACCTGCAATGTGGCCCCTTCTCAGCTTCATCCGAACTCTTGGAGTTTTATAAAGATCTTCCAGTTGTTGTGTCAGGAGCTGGGTATTCGACCTACCCTAGCTCTCTTCCTTTATCTGTTTGTTTTGACCAAGCCTGGGGTAGTCAAGAAGAAGGCCTATTGGATTTTCTTCCAAGCTACTCAAGGGAAAAAGGTGTTTTTGATGTTTGACGAGTCTTTTCATGATTTTAAGAACTATTACTTCAAGGTCCGAGCTGTTGAGGATACTCAACCTTTCTTTTTAGATGAAAACAATGAACCCACCTTCCCTTTGTGGTGGCAAAAGGATAAAATGGTAGTCAAGTATCCTTGGGAGAGTTTAAGTGAGGTGGAACAAGCTTTTGTTGGTGTTTTGGAAGAGCACTGGGGGGAACCTCCTCATTTGGATACTAAGAGGTTTTTGGGAGATCCTTCCCTCCTTCGTGCTGAACTCGGTAGCATCTGGCTTCCTTCTGATAGCTCTCTTCTATTGTAGTCGAATTTATTCTTTATTATTATTGTAACTTGTTTTCCTGGTTTCTTTTTCATAGATGGTGAAATCTATAGACTCCATGAAGGCCTTCCGTAAGGCTAAGAAGATGACGGCTGCATAGAACTTGACGGTGAAGATCTCGGGAGAAGGGTCTTCTCAAGTGCCCCCGAAGAAGTCGACTTCTAACACTTCAGGCCCGAGAAAGATCATTCCGACACTACAAGTTCGAACGATTCCTTCTGACCCTATTCAACCGACCTCTGGTGCTGCCTCCTCTCCTACTGCAGCTGGTCCTCCTCTGAAGCGGCAAAAAACTATTCGTAGTTATGATCTGAATAATAAGGATTTTGACGGCGTGGGTTTTACCATCGAACTGATTGCTCCTCATGGGAGGATTCCTTTGGATGATGTGTCGATTCTTCATCACCTCGATTTTATTGTAAGCAACAGTATTCGGATTGCCAATGTTGGGGCTGCCCTATCACGTGTTATCAGGGAGTCCCTTGTTCATGCTACTAGGACCTTTATAGAGGAAGCCAAAGCTGAGTTTGAAAAAATTAAGGCTTTGAAGGATGAGTTGGATGCTAAGGTAGTTAAGTTGGAGTTGGATGTGGAGAAAGAGAAATCTCGAGCTACTGCTGTTGAGGCAACTGCAAATCTGGCTGAAGAAACGGTGAAAAAGTATAAGGAGAGCTACACCCGTACGTATGGCGAGCTACTGGAAACTAGGGAGAGGCTTCAGTCTGCCTAGGCTGATTACACCGAGCTCTAGGGTCACATGGTGGACAGTGTGACCGATGTATATGAGAATTTGAAGGCTCAGGTCTGAGTTCTTACCCCTGAGCTCGACCTTACTTCATTTAGTCTGGATAAGGTAGTGGAGGACGGCAAGATCGTGCCTGCCTTAGATGATGATGAGGGTCCTCCTCTTGTGCCACCAGCCAAAGCTTCTACAGCTTCAGCCTTTTCAACTCCTTCTGCCAAGGTGGTTCCTCCTGGGTCCGATCCTGATGTGGAAATACTGAATGGCCCAGATGGAGTTGTCAATGCCACCCCTCTCGCAACCAGGCCTCCCTCTCCTAAGAATGTAGCTGTCGAAGCGACTTCGGATCCTTGATGACTCTTTATTACGCTTATGTATTTGTACAGTCCGACCTGTTGACTTTTGCTGAACTTGTTGTTTTGTAAGTTTTTGTGGACGATTTCTTTGACACTTAGTTGCTTCTTAGCAACTTTTATTTTGAAAAACACCTTTAAACACTTGGGCTGCCCCTTAGGCAGCCTTTGAGTCTTTTAATGTTTAAATTTGAAGGATGTGTTTTGCTAGTATGCCAATCAAATGTGTTACCCTTGCGATTCCTACGGATTTTTTAAAGATTTGGTACTTTTCAGTCTGACCTCTTTTGAGTGGTGATGTGGGTTTTCTACCTTCTCCTTTGTGGATTATGCCTTACTTTGAGTTGGTTTTGTCAACTTTTTGCTTTACTATCCTTGCAGCTAGGTGTCCGGGCTTTTGTCAGACGACTTTTTAGCATTTCTTTACACAGAACCTTTTTAGTTTTGCACGACTTTTGTAGCCCTGTTTCGAGATTGTGCTTTCTTTGAGAGGGGTTTTTATCCCATTTTAGCCAAGCACTGTTGAGCCTTAAGTTGTTTTTTCAACCTTTTGGCTTTTGCTTCTTCGGGCTTCTTAGCCGGTCCTAACGACTTTTATAGGCAGTGTTAGGATCCTTTCTTGATCATTTGTTGGGACGACCTTCTAGCTCCGTTTCTGGGTCATGCTTCTAATTTTAAGTAGAATCCTTTTCTGGACTTTGTACCTTTTTTAGCTAAGGATTTTGACCTTTAGGTTTTTTGATATTTCAGACCTTTATTTGTCCCCTTTGCAGAGATTGTGGCTGTCCCTTTGGGTTGTGCCTCATTGGTGCCGACCTGTTTGTCTTCACTTGTTCGGGCTTTTTAGTCATATTCCAACAACTTTTTAGGTAGTGTTCCGATAAGAAACCTTTTCTTTGTATTTTGTTTGGATGACCTTTTAGCTCCGTTTTGCTTTGTGCGTTTGCTTTTTAAATTGTATCTTTTTTCAAGACTTCGTATCTTTCAGCAAAGCATTCCTGGCCTTTCTTTGGCCTTTGTGAGATGTCTTCGTCCCTTTTTAGTGATCCTTTTATTGGTTCGACTTCTCTGTCGGGCCTTAAGTTATTTTTAGTAATCAATTTTTAGTCAGACCTTGTCAGGCCACTTTTTATGTACTACTTTTTATAACTCCTTGCATTAACTTGCTCCTATCGCTTCACCTTGCCGACCTCCTTGTAATCGTGATGAATTTTGCGTTTAATGAGCTTAGATTAATGCGTCTTGGTAGAAAATTTTTTAGGGAATTGATAACTTTTATTCAAATAATAATGAGATAAAAACATAAATAAAAGTATGTACATATGAGTGCTTACTTTTCTAGGTCGGGCTATTTTGTAGATCTTGGCCTAACGCCTCATTAAAAAACCTTTTCAGCAAAAGGAGTGCACCTTGACCTAAGATCTTTACTATTTTTTAACTATAGTACCTTCTTAGGTTACAGGCATGCCATGACCTTGAAAGCTCTTGCCCCTCGAGGTCGGACACCTTGTAGTAACCTTTCCCCAATACTTCTACAACTCGGTAAGTGATGCCAGGGCATCTTGGCCAGTTTCACTGACCTTTTCTTTACCGTTTTAGGGTAGTTTCATGCATTTTCTTAGTAAATAAGTAAGTTTTGGATAAAAATACACTTACACCTTGATTCAAGCAAACATTGTGAACTTTACATGATTTCATGAGAATTAGGCAGAAATTGAATGATAAATTGGATGATGCATAATCTCATGACTTGGAATAGAGCTTTGATGCACTTTAATTGCTTGCTTTCAGGACAAAGGAAGCAAGAAGGAGCCACGTTAGCAGCCACGTTAATCTAATTAACGTGACCACTAACGTGGAATGGGAATAAGCTTGTAGCGTTAATGGAAAAGTGATCGCCAATAATGCCTTCGAAGCCATCATAGCCCACTTTAGTTGCCATGTTAATTACATTAATATGGTAGCTAACGTAGAGGAGAAGGAGAGCTCCAACGTTAGTGGTAAAAGTGAATACCACTAACGTTCCAAAAAGGCACATTTAGCCACATTAAGAGTCACGTTAATCCAATTAACGTGAACTCTAACGTGGGAGGAGGAAGCAATCGCCAATGTTAGTGACACTCACCTTTGTCACTAACGTTGGACTAAGCCAATAGTGCCCACGTTAGTGGTCACGTTAAGACCACTAACGTGAAGAGTAACATGGAGCTAAGCATGATAGGCCAATATTAGTGACACTCACCTTTGTCACTAACGTTGGAGATGGCAATCACCACCACGTTAGTGGTCACGTTAATGCAATTAACGTGAGACACTAACGTGGGAAGGAGGGGTGTTTGGAGCGTTAGTGACAAAGGTAAGTGTCACTAACGCTCTCGAAGCTTAGGCATGCCCACGTTAAGGGCCACGTTATTTACACAAATATGGATCACTAACGTGGGGAAAAGAGGCAAAGAGTAACGTTATTGGAAAAGGTGAATGCTAATAACGTTTGCGAAGGACCAAGAGGCAATGTTAGTGGTCACGTTAGTGCCACTAACATTGAAGTTAACGTGGATCATTTTGGTTTGGAACGTTAGTTAAGAAGGTGATCGTCACTAACGTTCTCGAACCCACATTTTAACTTAACGTTAATGCCCCTAACGTCCTAACTAATGTCCACCTATGCTTAACTCACACTTTTTTTGCAAGCAAAGCTGAGCCCATTGAAGATTGTAACTGCTTCAACTCAAGATCAAAGGCCCATATCTAAGACTTGGAGAACTGACTAGAAGATCAAGAACAGTAGTATATATAGGAGTAGTTTTGAACTAGAGAAGGGAGCTTGGCATTTTGGAGAACTACACTTTGTATATTTGATTTTCTGCACTTTCTAGTTTATTTTAGAATGTACTCGTCTCTACCATTTTCAATTTCTAGAGCTATGAACAACTAAACCCCCTTTCATTGGGTTAGGGAGCTCTGTTGTAATTTGATAGATCAATTATAGTTTTCATTCTTCTTCCTCTTTCTTTTCTCTTAATTTACAAGAAAGCTTTCGATCTTAATTCAATTGGTTAGTTGTCTTGGAAAAGAAACTCTCCATAACTGGATCTCCTCTGAGCCTTGCAAAAGGAATGAGGAGATCATGCTAGAAATGCTTTCTCATGTTTGACCAAATTGGGGTTTGGACGGATATGGTGACATATAATCCTCCCAACACTTTGATTTGGAAATATATGTGGTATAATCAGTGACCATACTTCATCTCTTCCCATGAGCTATTAAATCAAGGAATTGGGAAATTGTTCAAGCTTAGAGAGATTGGGTAGCCAAGGAATTGTGATCCAATCACCTAAGATTGCCAAGGAGATCAACGAATGCATTGATTGAGGAAGAGATGAGAATAAACTTGATCTGGAGAATGCAACATCTCCTAAGCCCAATGAATCCCCCTATTTCTGATCTTATCCATTCTCTTTACTTTCTGCCATTTATCTTTATGCTCATTTCCCCAAATCCCCATTTAAGATTCTGCAATTTACTTTCTGTAATTTACTTTTTCCAACTAAAGTTGCTTGACCAATCATTCCCTGTGGGATTCGACCTCACTCTATTGTGAGTTTTTACTTGACGACAATTCGGTATACTTGCCGAAAGGAAATTTGTTGAGAGACAAGTTTTCGTGCATCAAGTTTATGGCACCGTTGCCGGGGATTGATTTTGTATTGATAATGATTAAGTTGGAAGATCACTAGATTGAGCATTTTCTTTTGCTTGTTTATTTTACCTAGTCAATTATCTTAAGTATCAGTTATTTTCTCCCTCTCCCCCATCTCCCCTCTTTGTTTTCTTTTCTTTTGTTGTTATTTATAATTTTGCTCACTAATCCACTAACTGTTTGATAAATTGCACCACTCATACTAACAGCCACTCTAACAAGAATAATCTCTTTATTTTATTTCTTGTTGTGTGCTCTGTTAGTTGTATGACAGGGAGAAGAAGCGGAGCTTTAACTTCCTTTGATTCTGAACCTGAGAGGACCTTCCTTATATTAAGGAGGGAAGCAAGAGGGAAAAGATTTGTTAGTGCTGAGGAAGAGGAGGAGTATTTTGAAACAAACATGGAGGAGAACTTGGGAAACAACCATGAAGAAGAAGCTCACAACCATGCCAAAGAAGGCCCTATGAATCATGCCAGGTAAGAGAGAAGAGTTCTAGGCTCTTACATCAATCCAAACCCAGGAAATTATAGAAGTAGTATCCAAAAGCCAACCATACATGCCAATAACCTTGAATTAAAATCCCAGCTCATCACCCTTGTTTAGAACAACTGTTCATTCAGAGGAAGTGCCCAAGAAGAACCCAATCAACATCTAACCACCTTCCTAAGAATATGTGACTCTGTGAAGTCTAATGGTGTTCATCTGGATGTCTATAGACTGCTTTTGTTCCCTTTCTCACTCAGGGACAAAGCATCTAAATGGCTGAAATCTTTCCAGAAGGAGAGTTTAACAAATTGGGAAGAAGTGGTGAACAAATTTTCGGTGAGATTTTACCCTCCTCAAAGAATTAATAGGTTGAGAGCTGAGGTACAGACCTTCAGGCAACAAGATGGTGAAACTCTCTATGAGGCTTGGGAAAGATTTAAGGACTTAACAAGAAGGTGCCCACCGGACATGTTCAATGAATGGGTTCAACTGCACAGTTTCTATGAAGGTCTTTCCTACGAATCAAAGAAGGCCGTAGACCATTCATCAGGGGGTTCTCTAAACAAGAAGAAAACCATTAAAGAAGCCATAGATGTCATTGAGACTGTAGCGGAGAATGACTACTTCTATGCTTCTGAAAGGAGCAACCCTCGAAGAGTGATAGAGCTGAACCACATGGATGTACTTCTGGCTCAAAATAAGATGATCACCAAGCAGTTAGCTGATCTTACCAAGAAGGTGGAAGAGAACCAAGTTGCAGTAATCACCACTTCTTCACCAGCTCAAGAAGGAGTGAATACAGGAGAAGAAGGTGACTGAGAACAAGCCAACTATGTTGAAAACTCATCCAGACAGACCCATGATCCATACTCCAAAACTTATAATTATGGTTGGAGAAACCACCCTAATTTTGGGTGGGGAAACAAATAAGACCAAGGCCAACACCAGAGATGCCACAACCATAATCCCAACAACAATGCAACTCACCAACATCCCGCACAGAGATCATATCAACACCCACCTAATCACCCTTCTCAACATCTATATCAAAACCAACATGACCACTCTCAACCTCCTAACCTCAACCCACCATCACCAACTGAAGATAGACTCTCCAAAATTGAGACTCTACTTGAAGGTATATGTAAGGAAGTTCAAGACAGTAAAGTATTTCGGGAAGAAGTGCGATCCAATATGCAGAATCAAGATGCTGCCATCAAGAAACTTGAAACACAAATTGGCTACTTATTCAAGCAAGCCCCTGGCCACAACATTCATAGCAACACTAATTCAACTCCAAGGGAGGAGTGTCAGGCTATCACCCTCAAAAATGGGAAGGAATTGAAGGAGACCTACAAGAAACCACAAGAGAAGAACTCGGATGAAAAAGAAAAGAGACAAGATGAAGTACAAGTTTCCACTCCCAATTCACATCAAGAGGGAGAAGTGTTGAAGCCATACTTTCCAAAAGCCCCATACCCTCAGCAATTGAAGAAGAAGGGAGAGGACAACCAATTCTCAAGATTCTTGGAAATCTTCAAGAAACTACAGATTAACATACCCTTTGCTGAGGCAATAGAGCAAATGCCGCTCTATGCCAAGTTCTTGAAGGAGTTGATGACCAGGAAGAGAAGCTAGAAGAACAACGAGATTATGGTACTCACCGAGGAATGCAATGCCATCATCCAGCACAAATTGCCTCAGAAATTGAAGGATCCTGGGAGCTTCCAAATTCCTTGTATCATAGAAGAAATCACAGTGGAAAAGGCTTTATGTGATTTAGGAGCTAGCATAAATCTGATGTCCTTATCAATGATGAGGAAAATGAGGATTGAGGAGGCCAAGCCAACAAGAATGGCCTTGCAATTGGCAGACCGATCATTCAAGTTTCCTCACGGAATAGTAGAAGACTTGTTGGTGAAGGTAGAATACTTTATCTTTCCAGCAGACTTTGTAGTATTGGATATGGAGGAAGGAGCCAAGACCTCTATCATCTTAGGAAGGCCATTCTTAGCCACTGCTGGAGCCATCATTGATGTCCAAAAGGGTGAACTTGTCCTTAGACTACATGAGGAGAAAATGATATTCAATGTGTTCAAGGCCATGAGTTACCCACAAAACTCATTGAGAGAATGTATGAGGTTGGACTCAGTGGATGCTGTAGTGCAAGAGATTCTTGAAGAAGAAGAACTTAAGGGGTTAACAGAAGAGGAGGAATCAGCATCAAGTGAAGAGGCTGCAATAGCTGAAATTCATGTTCAAGGCACACTAGAGGAGAAGGATGAAAGAAAAGAAGCACCTAAACTTGAATTAAAGGCACTGCTGCCTACTCTCAAGTATGCATATTTAGAAGAGAATGAAAGCTATCCAGTGATTATAAACTCAGCCCTCATTCAAGAATAAGAGAAGGACTTACTTCAAGTCTTACAAAAGCATAAGGATGCCATTGGATGGACACTTGCTGACTTAAAAGGAATCAGTTCAGCCATATGCATGCATAAGATATTATTGGAAGATGATGCCAAACCGTCCATTCAACCCCAAAGGAGGCTGAATCCAGTTATGAAGGAAGTGGTACAGAAGGAAGTCATGAAGCTGTGGCAGGGAGGAGTAATCTACCCAATTTTGGATAGCCCAGGGTCAGCCCCGTCCAAGTGGTCCCCAAGAAAGGAGGAATCACTGTGGTACCCAATGAAAGGAATGAGCTAATCCCTACAAGAACTGTCACAGGATGGAGGATGTGTATTGATTACAGAAAACTCAATGAAGCCGCAAGAAAAGATCACTTCCCACTTCCTTTCATGGACCAGATGCTGGAAAGACTTGCAGGGCACGCATATTATTGTTTTCTAGATGGTTATTCAGGATATAACCAAATAGTGGTTGATCAAAGAGACCAGGAGAAAACATCATTTACTTGCCCATATGGGGTGTTTGCCTACAAGCGCATGCCATTTAGGCTATGTAATGCACTTGCAACCTTTTAGCGCTGCATGCTTTCTATCTTCTCGGATATGATAGAGAAGTTCATTGAAGTTTTCATTGATGACTTTTCAGTATTCGGAGATTCCTTTCCTAATTGCCTAAATCATCCTTCCTTGGTATTAAAAAGATGTCAAGAGACCAATCTGGTCTTGAATTGGGAAAAATGCCAGTTTATGGTGACAGACGGAATAGTCCTTGGCAATAAAGTTTCTAACCAAGGCATTGAGGTAGACAGAGTTGAGGTGGAGCTAATTGAAAAAATTACCTCCACCAAGTGATGTCAAGGCAATTAGGAGCTTTTTAGGGCATGCTGGCTTCTACAGAAGATTTATTAAAGATTTTTCAAAGATAGCCAAGCGCTTAAGTAATCTCCTTATGTCTGATACACCATTTATCTTTGATGAGAAGTGCATGCTTGCATTTGAAAACTTGAAAAAGAAGCTGTCCTCAGCTCCTATCATCACCCCACCTGATTGGAACTTGCCATTCGAACTGATGTGTGATGCCTCTGATTTTGTAGTTGGGGCAGTGTTAGGATAGAGGAAAGATAATTTGGTGCATGTCATATACTATGCCAGCAAGGTCCTCAATGACACTCAACGAAATTATACCACTACCGAAAAGGAGTTGCTGGCAATAGTTTTTGCATTTGACAAATTTAGATCATACCTCATTGGTTCTAAAGTGATTGTTTTCACTGATCACATAGCACTTAAATATCTATTTGCCAAACAGGAATCAAAAGTAAGACTAATTAGATGGATCTTATTGTTGTAGGAATTCAATATTGAGATTAGAGACAAAAAGAGCGTGGAGAACAAGGTAGCAGATCATCTATCCAGGATCCCTTGTGAGAAAAGTGCTACACATTATACAACTGTGAATGAGTTCTTTCTAGATGAGCAGTTAATGTTGATTCACAAGGCACCCTAGTTTGCAGATATTGCCAATTTTAAGGCAGCTGGTGACTTGCCTCTTGGAATTAACAAATATCAAAGAAGAAAACTCATCAATGATGCTAAATATTTCATTTGGGATGAGCCATATCTCATCAAGAAGTGCTCAGATGGAATCCTTAGGAGGTGCATTTCAGAAGAAGAGCGACGAGAGGTCCTGTGGAATTGCCATAGTTCTAGTTTTGGAGGTCATTTTGGAGGAGAAAGAACCGCAGCGAAGGTGCTGCAATGTGGGTTCTTCTGGCCCACCATCTTCAAGGATGATAAGGAATTGGTGAGGAGCTGCGATGAGTGCCAAAGAGTTGGAAATCTACCCAAGAGAAATGAGATGCCACAACAATTTTTCCTAGAACTCGAACTGTTCGATGTATGGAGGATCGACTTCATGGGACCATTCCCAACCTTATATTTGAACAAGTATATTTTGGTGGCAGTAGACTATGTATCTAAGTGGGTGGAGGCCGTGGCAATCCCAACAAATGACAACAAGGTGGTCATAAACTTTCTTAGAAAGAATATCTTCAGCAGATTTGGAGTTCTACGGGCCCTCATCAGTGACGGAGGGAGTCATTTTTTGCAACAAACCATTGGAAACCCTACTCCTAAGGTATGGGGTGAAGCATAAGGTTGCCACACCTTATCATTCCCAAACAAGTGGGCAAACCGAGATATACAACAGAGAGTTAAAAAGGATCTTGGAAAAGACTGTGGGGGCATCAAGAAAGGACTGGGCAAAAAAGTTGGATGATGCTCTTTGGGCGTATAGGACAGCCTTCAAAACACCAATTGGGATGTCCCCATATCAACTGGTGTATGGAAAGGCATTTCACTTACCATTAGAGCTAGAGCACAAAGCCTTTTGGGCTCTCAAGATACTAAACCTCGACAGCACTGCTGCTGGTGAAAAAAAGGGTCTTACAGCTGCAAGAACTGGAAGAGTTTAGGTCCCAAGCCTATGAAAATACCAAGATCTATAAGGAAAAAGGAAAAAGGAGACATGATCTCAACCTGGCACTAAGAAGTTTTGAAGAAGGACAACATGTACTCCTTCACAACTCTAAACTGAGACTCTTCCCTGGAAAACTCAAATCAAGGTGGTTAGGACCCTTCTTGGTCACAAAGGTCTCACCTTATGGACACATAGAAATCATGGAAGAAATCTCAAAGAGGACATTCACTGTAAATGGGCAAAGACTCAAACACTACTTGGGCAGCATGGGGGAAGACCCCAAACAGAAATATAATCTCAACTAGAGAAGCAACCGTCGAGCTAGCGATGCTAAAAAAGTGCTTTGTTGGGAGGCAACCCAACCTGAGGTAGTTTCTTTTCATGATTGTCTCAATAAAAGATTCAAGTAGAGTTCTCTGTATTGTGAGGAGCTAAGTTTGGTGTTGCACACCAAAATATTCCAAGGGTGAATGTGAAACTCTAAGTTCGGTGTTCCACCAAAGACTCCATCTGAAGAGTGCATTGCAACCCTTCAGTGATAAAGCATTTGCTCTAACAACCAGAGAAACTACTTGATAGATGTTTAACCTCTAATGCATAGTTTGCTTTTCTAGTTCATAGTTAGTTTCTTAATAAAAGCACATGAGGTTTCTGCATGTATTCAGTTTGTTGCATTAGGCAAGGAACTAAGTTTGGTGTTACCACACCAAATTAAGTTCAGAAATTCACAAGCATACATGCATGCTAACTATTTTCCAAGTGCTTGGGGAACAAGCAACTTCCAATAGTCTTATATGAATTCAATCAATCTCAGGGAATAATCATACTTCATCATCCAAGGAGACAAACAAGGATGCAAAAGCTAAGATGATGATGACAAGGAAGACATCAAGAGGTTGTATTGAACTGTCTCTGAGTTGTAGTACTTTAATTGAAAGTGTGATTGAATATTATTGATGTGCGGAAAACGATCCGACACAAAACTCACCGGCAAGTGCACCGGGTCGCATCAAGTAATAATAACTCACGGGAGTGAGGTCGATCCCACAGGGATTGAAGGATTGAGCAATTTTAGTTTAGTGGTTAATTTAGTCAAGCGAATCAAGATTTGGTTGAGTGATTTGTGATTTGCAGAATTTAAATTGCATAGAAAGTAAAGGGAATGGGTAATTGGCATGAAAATAAAGAGAAAAGTGCTGAATCTTAAAGAACAAGAAATTAAATGGCAGAAACTTAGAACGCAAGAAATGTAAATTGCAAAATCTTAAAATGCAAGAAATGTAAATGGCGTGAATTGTAAAGGGAATTGGGAGTTGGATTTGCAGAAATTAAACAAGGAAAAGTAAAATTGCATCAAACAGAAGAGTAAAAAGGAGTTTGGGATTGAATCGGATATGAAGCAGAAAAGTAATTAAGCATGGAAACATTAAACAGAGAGTGGTAAATGGGAAATCCGGATCTCAGGACCCAAGAAACTAGAAAACCAAGTCTAGATCTCAATGCCTTCCTAGATCCAACAAGAACAATTGCAAGGAAATTGTAAATTGCAAAGAGATTAGATGAAGAAGCAAGTAACTGAAATGGAAATTCAATTGCAGTGAAAATAAACAAGATCCAAGGTGAGATTGAAACAGAATTTCTTCAATTCTCTCCCTAAGATCCGAAGCAAGGAAAGTAAAGAGTGCTTGGCAAGAACAAGGAAGAAGAGAGATCAATTCTCCTCCCCAATTCTCTTGAATTAAAACAACAATGCTAGAATGTAAAAGTGAGCTCAATATGCCAACCGAAAAGAAAAACTCTATGAAAACTAAAAAGAAAAGCTCCCTGAATAACTTGAATTCTATCCTATTTATACACTTTCTTCAAATGATCTTCAAGCTTTGAATTGGGCCTTTGCTCTTGGTGGAATTGGGTTGAGAGAGGCCTTGGTTGATTGCTCTTGGAGTTTGGAGAGGAATCAAAGTGAACCAATTGAACCGGGTTGGAGTTTTGTAAAAGTTGGAGTAAAAGTTTGAGCAAAAGTTAGGGGTCTAACTTTTGCTCCAACTTTTCATATCAGCTACCACAATTTGCTGATACCAACGTTGGTGCAAAAGTTAGGGGTCTAACTTTTGCTCCAACGTTGGCCCTTCCTAGTGCACCTATGGCGCCAACGTTAGCCCAAAAGTTAGGGGTCTAACGTTGGCGCAAACTTTTGCCCCTCCCATTGTATCTTCATGTGCCAACGTTAGCCCAAAAGTTTGGGGGCTAACGTTGGCGCAAACGTGAGTGGCCCAGGGAGGTTTTTCTCATGCCAACGTTAGCCCAAAAGTTAGGGGGCTAACGTTGGCGCAAACGTGAGTAGCCCAAGGAGTGATTTTCAATTTCCAACGTTAGCCCAAAAGTTAGGGGTCTAACTTTGAGGCTAACTTTTCACCCAAAAGTTTGTGCAAAAGTTTGAGGGCTAACTTCAGGTCCAACTTTTTGCTTCCTGGTTCAATTTCACTTATTTCATTGTCCTCTCTTTGCTTCTAGTTATTCCTTCTTGCTTCAACCTTTCTTCAAGCTTTCTTCACCTATCATTAATCAACCAAACATATCGAAGCTATGCTCAAAATCATGAGATATTCATTCTATCCTAATATGCATCAAATATAGCATAAAATCTCATGAAATTGCATTAATTCATCTATGGTTAATTCAATCAAAGGAAGCATGAAAATCTACCCAAATTGGCTTGCTTAGGCCTCAAGAAAGTGCATAATTCAAGTGAAAACAAAAGAAAAAGACTAGTGAAACTAGGCTAAGATGACTTGTCATCAATTATTCTTAGGGACATTCATATTCTGCTTGTTCCTCTTTATTCACATATAAGTGTGCTAGTCTAGGTCCCTGGCTTTTATTTTTCATCTTTCTTACATGTATGCTTGTCTTTTTAAGTCAATAAAAAAAGAAAAATGTTATGAAAAACAAGAGTAGGGTTATCCTGTGAAGTGAGTTCTTAAGTTTGTGGTATGGTAATTAATTAGCTAAGTTGGTTCACCAACAAGGTATATAGGCAACTATATGCTCTAAATCACATGCTTGAAACACATCCTTTGAGACTAGCCAAACAACAAGATCCTAATAAGAAAAGAGAAAGAACAACAAGAGTTTGAAAAGGAAAGAAAATTAATAAGAAATAAGGCTAGGCACCAAGGGTTTGAATCTTGAGGCATGTGTCTGTGGTGTTCTTGTGCAAGGGATATGCTTGGATGAATAAGCTCTCAGGGGTGCCTTATCACTTGGTAACTTGGGTTAACTAACCCGGGATTATCAGCTGAAAGTCCACTATCAAGAGCAACCTTTGCTACAGAGCACTTAGTAACCCAAAGAGGTGCTGGACACCAAGGTCTCAAGAAAGAAAAATAACAAACCATGTGCCTGTGGTGTGCATGTATGGGGGAAAGAGACTTGAGGGAGTAAGTCCTTAGGGGTGTCTTAACACCTAGCACCTTGAACCAACTGGTTTGGGAGTGTTGGCTGAAAGCTTATCTTAAAGAGTCGCCCTCTCACAGATCACTTAGCTTAAAAAGAATGCAATAAACCCTAGAAAAGAAGGGAGGATCAATAAATAAGAAGTCTCAAAGGATGAAATCAAGTGAGTGTTCAAGAGCATGATAAGGACCTGAAAACCAGTAAAGGAATGAACCTAAGTTGCTATGCACGAAACCCCATAGACCAAGAACTTGACTTCTATAATACTGATTTGTTTATCTTGTTCTTTCATTCATCTTTCCTATATTTTAGTACTTTCTTAGGGACAAGCAAGCTTTAAGTTTGGTGTTGTGATGCCAGGGCATCTTAGCCAATTTCAATGACCTTTTCTTTACTGTTTTAGGGTAGTTTCATGCATTTTCTTAGTAAATAAGTAAGTTTGGATAAAAATACATTTACACCTTGATTCAAGCAAACATTGTGAACTTTACATGATTTCATGAGAATTAGGCAGGAATTGAATGATAAATTGGATGATGCATAATCTCATGACTTGGAATAGAGCTTTGATGCACTTTAATTGCTTGATTTCAGGACAAAGGAAGTAAGAAGGAGCCACGTTAGCAGCCACGTTAATCTAATTAACGTGACCACTAACGTGGAATGGGAATAAGCTTGTAGCATTAATGGAAAAAGTGATCGCCAATAACGCCTTCGAAGCCATCATAGCCCACGTTAGTTGCCACGTTAATGTAATTAACGTGGTAGCTAACGTAGAGAAGAAGGAGAGCTCCAACGTTAGTGGTAAAAGTGAATACCACTAACGTTCCAAAAAGGCACATTTAGCCACGTTAAGAGTCACATTAATCCAATTAACGTGAACTCTAACGTGGGAGGAGGAAGCAATCGCCAACGTTAGTGACACTCACCTTTGTCACTAACGTTGGACTAAGCTAATAGTACCCACGTTAGTGGTCACGTTAAGACCACTAACGTGAAGAGTAACGTGGAGCTAAGCATGATAGGCCAACGTTAGTGACACTCACCTTTGTCACTAACGTTGGAGATGGCAATCACCACCACGTTAGTGGTCACATTAATGCAATTAACGTGAGACACTAACGTGGGAAGGAGGGGCGTTTGGAGCGTTAGTGACAAAGGTAAGTGTCACTAACGCTCTTGAAGTTTTGGCATGCCCACGTTAAGAACCACATTAGTTACACTAACATGGATCACTAACGTGGGGAAAAGAGGCAAAGAGTAACGTTATTGGAAAAGGTGAATGCCAATAACGTTTGTGAAGGACCAAGAGGCAACGTTAGTGGTCACGTTAGTGCCACTAACGTTAAAGTTAACGTGGATCATTTTGGTTTGGAATGTTAGTGAAAAAGGTGATCGTCACTAACATTCTCGAACCCACATTTTCACTTAACGTTAACGCCCCTAACGTCCTAACTAACGTCCACCCATGCTTAACTCACACTTTTTCTACAAGCAAAGCTGAGCCCACCGAAGATTGTAACTGCTTCAACTCAAGATCAAAGGCCCATATCCAAGACTTGGAGAACTGACTAGAAGATCAAGAAGAGTAGTATATATAGGAGTAGTTTTGAACTAGAGAAGGGAGCTTGGCATTTTGGAGAACTACACTCTGTATATTTACTTTTCTGCACTTTCTAGTTTGTTTAAGAATTTATTCTTCTCTACCATTTTCCATTTCCAAAGCTATGAAGAACTAAACCCCCTTTCATTGGGTTAGGGAGCTCTGTTGTAATTTGATGGATCAATTATAGTTTTCACTCTTCTTCTTCTTTCTTTTCTCTTAATTTACTAGAAAGATTTCGATCTTAATTCAATTGGTTAGTTGTCTTGGAAAAGAAACTCTCCATAATTGGATCTCCTCTGAGCCTTGGAAAAGGGATGAGGAGATCATGCTAGAAATGCTTTCTCATGTTGGACCAAATTGGGGTTTGGACGGATATGGTGACATATAATCCTCCCAACACTTTGATTTGGAAATGCATGTGGTATAATCAGTGAAAATACTTCATCTCTTCCCATGAGCAATTAAATCAAGGAATTGGGCAATTGTTTAAGCTTAGAGAGATTGGGTTGCCAAGGAATTGGAATCCAATCACCTAAGATTGCCAAGGAGATCAATGAATGCATTGATTGAGGAAGAGATGAGAATGAACTTGATCCGGAGAATGCAACATCTCCTAAGCCCAATGAATCCTCCATTTCTGATCTTAACCATTCTCTTTACTTTCTGCCATTTATCTTTATGCTCATTTCCCCAAATCCCCATTTAAGATTCTGCAATTTACTTTCCCGCCATTTAATTTTCTGCAATTCTCAACTCAATTTCTGTTTAGCTCAACTAGCACATTTTTCCAACTAAAGTTGCTTGATCAATCAATCCCTGTGGGATTCTCATTCTATTGTGAATTTTTACTTGATGACAATTCGGTATACTTTCCGAAGGAAAATTTGTTGAGAGACAAGTTTTAGTGCATCAGTAAGGTCCTTTCCAGTTAGCTACTAGCTTCCCTTCTCCAGATCAACCTGCTCCGATGTCATTTCGAATTAAGATGAGATCGTTGGTAGTGAAGCTTCGCTAGACTACCTTCTGATTATACCTCAAAGCCATTCGATGCTGTAGCACTTCCTCTCTAATCCGAGCTCTTTCTCGGACTTCTAGAAGTAGGTCGAGCTCCTCCCTTTGAATTTGGGAGTTGTTCTCTTCATTGTAGAGGGTCATTTTGGGAGATACTTCTTCTATTTCCATTGGAATCATTGCCTCCATTCCATAAGTAAGTCGGAAGGGTGATTCTTTTATGGTTGAGTGTGGAGTTGTCCGATATGCCCATAGAACTTGTGGAAGTTTTTCGGTCCAAGCTCCTATTGTGTCCTGTAGCCTCTATTTTAACCCAGCCAGTATGACTTTGTTGGCAGTTTTTGCTTGTCCGTTGGCTTGTGGGTGTTCTACAGATGTGAACTGGTGCATTATTTTCATGTCAGCTACCAAGTTCCTGATGATGGTGTGGATCGGAAAACAATCCAACACAAAACTCACTGGCAAGTGTACCGGGTTGCATCAAGTAATAATAACTCACGAGAGTGAGGTCGATCCCACAGGGATTGAAGGATTGAGCAATTTTAGTTTAGTGGTTGATTTAGTCAAGCAAACAAGAGTTGATTGGGTGAAATCGTATCTGACAGTAACCAAATTACATGAAAAGTAAAGGGAGAGGGAAAATTGCAGTAAATTAAAGAGCTAAGGAAATTAAAGTGTTGAATCTTAAAGAACAAGTAAAGTAAAAGGCAGTACCTTAAAGTGCAAGAAATGTAAATTGCAGAAACTTAAAGTGCAAGAAATGTAAATTGCTTGAATCGTAAATGGGTCAGGGAATTGGGATTACAGAAATTAAACTAGGAAAAATAAATTGCAACTAACAAAAGAGTAAAAGAGGAATTGAATTGGAACAGATCTCAAACAAGAAATTAAAATTGATTAAAAGAAAGCATTCAGCAAAAGAACAAAATGAGAATGCAGATCTCAGGGGTTAAGAGACTAGAAAACCAAGTCTAGATCCCACTACCTTCCTTGATCCAATTCAGAAATCAATTACAAGAAAAGTAAAGATCAAACAGTAGAAGAAAGGAATTTAAATCTCAATTTCTCAATTTTGCAGTAAATCAAAACAGAGAGAGATCTCAAGGTGAGATTGAGACAGAATTTCCTCAATTCTCAACACCCAAGACTCCAAGAAAAAGAAAACAAAGAGGGGAAGAAAACCCAAAGGAAGAAAATCCAATTCTCCTTCCCAATTCTCCCCGGAAACTCTCAATCTCAGTAACAACAATAAGAAAAATAAAACTGAGCTCTCCACTGTAAGTCTTCAAAAAAAATTTCTAAAAGGAAAAAGCTCCCTAAACTTTAAATCCTAAGCTATTTATACACTCTCTTCAAATGATCATGGGCCTTGAATTAGGGCCTTGGCCTTGATAGAATTGGATTGAAGATGGCCTTAGTTGGTTGCTCTTGGACTTGAGAGAAAACCGTTTGTAATTTGGACTTTGGAGCCTTTAAGTTTGAGTCAAAGTTTGAGGCAAACTTTAACCCAAACGTCGGAGTGTTACAATTATGCAGAACGGTAATTATCTGTCACTCACGTTTGAGTTCAAGTTTGGGGTCAAACTTGAACTCAAACGTGCTCCTTCAAAGAATGATTTGGTGCCAACGTTTGCCTCCAAGTTTGAGGCAAACTTGAGCGCAAATGTTGGCCTCCCCTGCTCCAAGTTTTCGTCCAAGTTTGAGGTTCCCCTGGTGCTTGTTGTTGAGCCAACGTTTGCTTCCAAGTTTGAGGCAAACTTAGGCGCAAACTTGGCCTCCCCCAGGGTGTGTTTTTGCTACCTTCTGCCATCCCTTTCTTCAACCTTCCTCCAAGCCTTTTGGTCACCTGTCATCAATCAACAAATGCATCAAAGCTATGCTAAAATCATGAAACTTCTTATCATCCTTGACATATAAGCAATTATAGCACAAAACCTCATGAAAATACATCAATTTATTCATGGTTGATTGAATCTAAATACATATGAATTTCTACCCAAATGGCTTACTTGTAACTCAAGAAAGTGCATAAAACCTATTAAAAACAAAGGAAAAAGGCTAGTAAAACTAGGCTAAGATGACTTGTCATCACAACACCAAACTTAAATCATGCTTGTCCCCAAGCAAGTACTGAATTATTAAGAAGAAAGAATGAAATGGAAGGGAATGTTCATGTTAGCAGAGTGTTATTGGCAGCTCATGGGGTCTTATGAAGATATGCACAAACTCACTTCTTATCGACTTTTAGGCATAGAAAGTCACATTCAAGCATTAGCTAACACATTGCTATGACCTCTCATTGTTTACTTGTCCTTGGTACTTACTTTTCTTCATTCTCTTTTCTGTAAGCTTTAGTTCAATGTCATGTGTCCAGCAGATTCTTTTTCTTTTACTTTATTTGTGCTTGACACATTATTCACTATAGACACTTGGCTTACATTTCTCTTAGAACATTGATGCCCAGCACCTCTTTGGGTCACTAAATGTCTTGTAACTAAGTTGCTTTTGATAGTGGATTTTCAGTTGATAATCCCGGGTTAGTTAACCCAAGTTACCAAGTGTTAAAGCACTCCATAGAACTTAGTCATCCAAGGAGATCCTTGTACAAAGACACCACAGGCATGTGTTCTAAGGTTCAAGCTATTGGTGTCTAGCTTTATTTCTTCTTTCTTTTGTTCTTGCTGCCACTATTGGCTCTTTTTTTTTTTAACCAAGGACTTTTATTCACTTGAGATTAATAGACAATGAGCTAGTTTACACTTAGAAAGAAGACAATCTATTCCTTTTATTCACTATAAGTGAGCTACCATACAATCAAACATAAAATACCACCACTTACTATTATTTTACTTCTAGCTAGCAATGAACTATCTTACTTCATGTTTCAAACATTTCTTTTATTGAATTGAAAAGACTTAGGGGACAAAACATGCATTTAATTAAGTGAATGTAAACACACAAGCACATACTTAGACTAGCCTACTTATTTCAACTAGAATATTCAAGATGCACAACTACTAAACTAACAGTTACTGTTAAGATGGGCACATTCAAACTTCCAATTTAGAGTAATTCAATGCTGATGGAATTAAGTAACAATACAACCTTTTGGTATCTTCTTCTTCTTACTCTTAGCTAATGGTGTGTAGCCCTCCCAAGAAAGTGATTGAATCCCTGCAGAGTTAATAGAAGTTGCTTTTTTTTCTCAAGCCCTTAGGTAACTAGTTAGTGTGCAAGACCTTCTTGTAGGCTTTCGAAATTACTTTGGTGTGTGAACACGAAACTTAGTCCCTTGCCTCTGCCTCTGATGCATCAAGTTAATCACATGTGAAATCCTAGTGTCTTTGCTAAAAGTAATAAAACTACAAACTAGAAACAGACAATGATTAAATGATTCATCTGATTGCTTGGAGCTAGCAACTCTTTATGCAAAAGGTAAGGATGTGTTTTTAAATGAGATTTTTGGTGGAACACCAAATTTAGAATCCTTCATTCTCCCTTAAATTATTTTGGTGTGCAACACCAAACTTAGCTCCTTGCAATACAGGTGAATCTATTTAACCTTTTTATTGAACTAGCTATGAAAAGGAAATTACCTCCGGTTGGGTTGCCTCCCAACAAGCGCTTCTTTATTGTCATTAGCTTGACATCCTTCATTCTTTGATCATGGAGGCTGAAAATCATAGTGCCTCAATTTTTCTCCTCTTGCTGTGAACTTCCTTCCGGTTTCCTCTTTGATAATCTCTAGGTGTTCATGTGGAAGAATCCGGTTCACAGTATAGTACTCAGATAATTGTGGAGGCACCTTCATTGGTTGGGTGTTTAATATCACTTTATCCCCTGGTGAGAAGCTTTCAATGGGGATTTTCTGAATCCCTACATTTCTCCCCTCTATCTCTCCTTGTGGAACTTCTCTGTCGTGTTTTTCTTGAATGATGGCTTCCTTTCCCATTATCTTCCCACTTTCTACTATGATTGCTTTGCATTCCTCTCTTTTTGTGATTTTTCCTTTGTCTTTTAAGTTGTCTTCAGTGGCACTAGGGAGAGTATTTGCTCTCTTCTTACTCATTTCTGAAGATTGTTCGGCCAACTGTCTTATGCTTCTTTCAAGATTCTTAAGTGATGCTTCTTGATTTTTGGCTGCCAGGTCTTAATTTTCCATGAGTTTCTCCATCATCATCTCTAGTCTAGAAATTCTCTAAGAATATTGTAGTTGTATGTGATGAGATGGTTGTTGCTGGAAATTGTGCAAACTATTTGCAAAGGTATTTTGCGGGTAGACGGTGGGTGTGGAAAAATTATTCTGGTGGTTTTGTGAGTTGTTATGAGGATGATGATATGTGTTTTGTGGATTTTTAAATTGTTTGGTATGTTTAGAGAGATAGCTTTGGTTGTTTGTGTTGCTGAGGTTGTTATGGTTGAAGCTCATTTGTCTTTGATTTTGGTGTTCATCCTACCTCAAATTAGAATGAGTCCTCCAAGATGGATTGTGTGCACCATCACCATGAAAATTGTGTTGGAACGGACTTGAGGTGTCGTTCATGTATTGCACCTGCTCAAGGCTTTGTTGCTCATAGTTGAGTGTTCCAAAACCTTTTCTAAATTGATTCCATTTGTGTGGGGGTTGAGTATGACCCTGTGCATTTACTACAGCAACTTGCAGTCCATCAATTTTTCTGCCTATCAGCTCCATTTGTTGCTGAATTTGTTGATGTATCTGCTTGTTTTGTGCCAAAATAATGTCAACACCATAGGAGTATTGGCTGCTTGTATGAACATTGGAGGTGAGTATACTCCTCCCACAGTGTCTTGCATTGGGGGGTGTAAGGGGCTGGAACTCTCTTTTGAGGTTGGCCATTTTTGACCACTCCTTCTGGTGGATCAGAGGGGTTCCCTTCCATCTCTTGCCTCTTTCCTTAACCTCCAAAATATTTCAGGATCAAAAGGTGTAGGTTCATTGCTCCTTCCTTCAGTCACAAAATCAAAAACACAAACAGAGCCAGAAACTAAAATAAAGCACTCTATGACTTGAATGCAATTAGAGTTAGTAGAGACAAAGTCTCGAATAGTTAGTGTGCTAGTTAAAAATAAAGAAAAAATGCTTAATCTAGATCACCACCTCACTTAATCATTGTCAATCTTTTTCAATCTCCGGTAACGACGCCAAAAACTTGATGGTGTGAAAAACAATCCAACACAAAACTCACCGGCAAGTGTACCGGGTCGCATCAAGTAATAATAATTCACGATAGTGAGGTTGATCCCACAGGGATTGAAGGATTGAGCAATTTTAGTTTAGTGGTTGATTTAGTCAAGCAAACAAGAGTTGATTGGGTGAAATCGTATCTGACAGTAACCAAATTGCATGAAAAGTAAAGGGAGAGGGAAATATTGCAGTAAATTAAAGAGCTAAGGAAATTAAAGTGCTGAATCTTAAAGAACAAGTAAAGTAAAAGGCAGTAACTTAAAGTGCAAGAAATGTAAATTACAGAAACTTAAAGTGCAAGAAATGTAAATTGCTTGAATTGTAAATGGGTCAGGGAACTGGGATTGCAGAAATTAAACTAGGAAAAGTAAATTGCAACCAACAAAAGAGTAAAAGAGGAATTGAATTGGAACAGATCTCAAACAAGAAATTAAAATTGATTAAAAGAAAGCATTCAGCAAAAGAACAGAATGAGAATGCAGATCTCAGGGGTTAAGAGACTAGAAAACCAAGTCTAGATCTCACTACCTTCCTTGATCCAATTCAGAAATCAATTACAAGAAAAGTAAAGTTCAAGCAGTAGAAGAAAGGAATTTAAATCTCAATTTCTCAATTTTGCAGTAAATCAAAACAGAGAAAGATCTCAAGGTGAGATTGAGACAGAATTTCCTCAATTCTCAACACCCAAGACTCTAAGCACAAGAAAACAAAAGAGGGGAAGAAAACCTAGAGGAAAAAAATCCAATTCTCCTTCCCAATTCTCCCCGGAAACTCTCAATCTCAATAACAACAATAAGAAAAATAAAACTGAGCTCTCCACTGTAAGTCTTCAAAAAAAAATTCTAAAAGTAAAAAGCTCCCAAAACTTTAAATCCTAAGCTATTTATACACTCTCTTCAAATGATCATGGGCCTTGAATTTGGGCCTTGGCCTTGATAGAATTGGATTGAAGATGGCCTTAGTTGGTTGCTCTTGGACTTGAGAGAAAACCGTTTGCAATTTGGACTTTTGAGCCTTTAAGTTTGAGTCAAAGTTTGAGGCAAACTTTAACCCAAACGTTGGAGTGTTACAATTATGCAGAACGGTAATTATCTGTCACTCACGTTTGAGTTCAAGTTTGGGGTCAAACTTGAACTCAAGTTGAACTCAAACGTGCTCCTTCAAAGAATGCTTTGGTGCCAACGTTTGCCTCCAAGTTTGAGGCAAACTTAAGCGCAAACGTTGACCTCCCCTGCTCCAAGTTTTCGTCCAAGTTTGAGGTTCCCCTGGTGCTTGTTGTTGAGCCAACGTTTGCCTCCATGTTTGAGGCAAACTTGGGCGCAAACTTGGCCTCCCCCAGGGTGTGTTTTTGCTACCTTCTACCATCCCTTTCTTCAACCTTCCTCCAAGCCTTTTGGTCACCTGTCATCGATCAACAAATGCATCAAAGCTATGCTAAAATCATGAGACTTCTTATCATCCTTGACATATAAGCAATTATAGCACAAAACCTCATGAAAATGCATCAATTTATTCATGGTTGATTGAATCTAAATACATATGAATTTCTACCCAAATGGCTTACTTGTAACTCAAGAAAGTGCATAAAACCTATTAAAAACAAAGGAAAAAGGCTAGTAAAACTAGGCTAAGATGACTTGTCATCACAACACCAAACTTAAATCTTGCTTGTCCCCAAGCAAGTACTGAATTATTAAGAAGAAAGAATGAAATGGAAGGGAATGTTCATGTTAGCAGAGTGTTATTGGTAGCTCATGGGGTCTTATGAAGATATGCACCAACTCACTTCTTATCGACTTTTAGGCATAGAAAGTCACATTCAAGCATTAGCTAACACATTGCTATGACCTCTCATTATTTACTTGTCCTTGGTACTTACTTTTCTTCATTCTCTTTTCTGTAAGCTTTAGTTCAGTGTCATGTGTCTAGCAGATTCTTTTTCTTTTACTTTATTTGTACTTGACACATTATTCACTATAGACACTTGGCTTACATTTCTCTTAGAACATTGATGCCCAACACCTCTTTGGGTCACTAGATGTCTTGTAACTAAGTTGCTTTTGAAAGTGAATTTTCAGTTGATAATCCCGGGTTAGTTAACCCAAGTTACCAAGTGTTAAAGCACTCCATAGAACTTAGTCATCCAAGCAGATCCTAGTACAAAGACACCACAGGAATGTGTTCTAAGGTTCAAGCTATTGGTGTCTAGCTTTATTTCTTCTTTCTTTTATTCTTGCTGCCACTATTGGCTCTTTTTTTTTTTAACCAAGGACTTTTATTCACTTGAGATTCATAGACAGTGAGCTAGTTTACACTTAGAAAGAAGACAATCTATTCCTTTTATTCACTATAAGTGAGCTACCACACAATCAAACATAAATACCACCACTTACTATTATTTTACTTCTAGCTAGCAATGAACCATCTTACTTCATGTTTCAAACATTTCTTTTATTGAATTGAAAAGACTTAGGGGACAAAGCATGCATTTAATTAAGTGAATGTAAACACACAAGCACATACTTAGACTAGCCTACTTATTTCAACTAGAATATTCAAGATGCACAACTACTAAACTAACAGTTACTGTTAAGATGGGCACATTCAAACTTCCAATTTAGAGTAATTCAATGCTGATGGAATTAAGTAACAATACAACCTCTTGGTATCTTCTTCTTCTTACTCTTAGCTAATGGTGTGTAGCCCTCCCAAGAAAGTGATTGAATCCCTGTAGAGTTAATGGAAGTTGCTTTTTTTTTTCAAGCCCTTCGGTAACTAGTTAGTGTGCAAGACCTTCTTAGGGCTTTTGAACTTACTTTGGTGTGTGAACACCAAACTTAATCCCTTGCCTCTGCCTCTGATGCATCAAGTTAATCACATGTGAAATCCTAGTGTCTTTACTAACAGTAATAAAACTACAAACTAGAAACAGACAATAATTAAATGATTCATCTGATTGCTTGGAGCTAGCAACTCTTTATGCAGAAGGTGAGGATGTGTTTTTAAATGAGATTTTTGGTGGAACACTGGTGCACGAAATTGTGATCATCAATGGCGCCATCAACATGGTACGCTCAATTGCAATCTCAACTCTTTATCACAACTTCGCACAACTAACCAGCAAGTGCACTGGGTCGTCCAAGTAATAAACCTTACGCGAGTAAGGGTCGATCCCACGGAGATTGTTGGTATGAAGCAAGCTATGGTCATCTTGTAAATCTCAGTCAGGCGGATTTAAATGATTTTGGAGGATTAATAACTAAAAGATGAATAAAACATAAAATAAAGATAGAGATACTTATGTAATTCATTGGTGAGAATTTCAGATAAGCGTATGGAGATGCTTTGTCCCTTCCGTCTCTCTGCTTTCCTACTGTCTTCATCCAATCCTTCTTACTCCTTTCCATGGCAAGCTGTATGTTGGGCATCACCGTTGTCAATGGCTACAATCCCGTCCTCTAAGTGAAAATGTTCAACGCGCTCTGTCACAGCACGGCTATTCATCTGTCGGTTCTCGATCATGTCGGAATAGAATCTAGTGATTCTTTTGCGTCTGTCACTAATGCCCCACAATCGCGAGTTTGAAGCTCGTCACAGTCATTCAATCCCTGAATCCTACTCAGAATACCACAGACAAGGTTTAGACCTTCAGAATTCTCAAGAATGGCCGCCAATGGATTCTAGCTTATACCACGAAGATTCTAATTAAGGAATCCAAGAGATATACATTCAAGCCTTATTTGCATGTAGAACGGAGGTGGTTGTCAGGCACGCGTTCATAAGTGAGAATGATGATGAGCGTCACATAATCATCACATTCATCAAGTTCTTGGGTGCGAATGAATATCTTAGAACAAGAATAAGCTGAATTGAATGGAAGAACAATAGTAATTGCATTGCTACTCGAGGTACAGCAAAGCTCCCCACCTTAATCTATGGTGTGTAGAAATTCCACCGTTGAAAATACATAAGAACAAGGTCTAGGCATGGCCGTGAGGCCAGCCCCATGATCTAAGATAGCATAAGACTGATCAAAGATGAAAATACAATAGCAAAAGATTCTATTTATAGAGAACTAGTAGCTTATGATTTACAAAAATGAGTAAATGACGTAAAAATCCACTTCCGGGCCCACTTGGTGTGTGCTTGGGCTGAGCATTGAAGCTTTCATGTGTAGAGACTTTTCTTGGAGTTAAACGCCAGCTTTTGTGCCAGTTTGGGCGTTTAACTCCCACTTCTGTGCCAGTTCCGGCGTTAAACGCCAGGAATTCTTGAGCTGATTTGAAACGCCCATTTGGGCCATCAAATCTCGGGCAAAGTATGGACTATTATATATTGCTGGAAAGCCCAATATGTCTATTTTCCAACGCAATTGAGAGCGCGCCAAATGGGCTTCAATAGCTCAAGAAAATCCACTTCGAGTGTAGGGAGATCAGAATCCAACAGCATCTGCAGTCCTTTTTCAGCCTCTGAATCAGATTTTTGCTCAGGTCCCTCAATTTCAGCCAGAAAATACCTGAAATCATAGAAAAACACACAAACTCATAGTAAAGTCCAGAAAAGTGAATTTTAAATAAAAACTAATAAAAATATAATAAAAACTAACTAAAACATACTAAAAACATACTAAAAATAATGCAAAAAACCGTATAAATTATCCGCTCATCACAACACCAAACTTAAATTGTTGCTTGTCCCCAAGCAACTGAAAATCAAATAGGATAAAAAGAAGAGAATATACTATGGACTCCAAATTATCAATGAAACTTAGCTCCAATTAGATGAGCGGGACTAGTAGCTTTTTGCCTCCGAACAATTTTGGCATCTCACTTTATCCTTTCAAGTTCAGAATGATTGGAATCTATAGGAACTCAGAATTCAGATAGTGTTATTGATTCTCCTAGTTAAGTATCTTGATTCTTGAACACAGCTATTTTATGAGTCTTGGCTGTGGCCCAAAGCACTCTGTTTTCCAGTATTACCACCGGATACATACATGCCACAGACACATAACTGGGTGAACCTTTTCAGATTGTGACTCAGCTTTGCTAGAGTACCCAATTAGAGGTGTCCAGGGTTCTTAAGCACACTCTTTTTGCCTTGGATCACGACTTTAACCGTTCAGTCTCAAGTTTTCACTTGACACCTTCACGCCACAAGCACATGGTTAGGGACAGCTTGGTTTAGCCGCTTAGGCCAGGATATTATTCCTGTAGGCCCTCCTATCCACTGATGCTCAAAGCCTTGGATCCTTTTTATTACCCTTGCCTTTTGGTTTAAAGGGCTATTGGCTTTTTCTGCTTGCTTTTTTTTTGAATTCACTACTTTTTCTTGCTTCAAGAATCATTTTTATGATTTTTCAGATCCTCAGTAACATGTCTCCTTTTTCATCATTCTTTCAAGAGCCAACAATTTTAACATTCATGAAAAACAAATTCAAAAGACATATGCACTGTTCAAGCATACATTCAGAAAACAAAAAGTATTGTCACCACATCAAATAACTAAACCAGTTTCAAGGATGAATTCGAAATCATGTACTTCTTGTTCTTTTGTAATTAAAACATTTTTCATTTAAGAAAGGTGATGGATTCATAGGACATTCATAACTTTAAGGCATAGATACTAAGACACTAATGATCTTAAGACACAAACATAGATAAACATAAGCATAAAAATTCGAAAAACAGAAAAATAAAGAACAAGGAAATTAAAGAACGGGTCCACCTTAGTGATGGCGGCTTGTTCCTCCTCTTGAAGATCTTATGGAGTGCTTGAGCTCCTCAATGTCTCTTCCTTGCCTTTGTTGCTCCTCTCTCATGATTCTTTGATCTTCTCAAATTTCATAGAGGAGGATGGAATGTTCTTGGTGCTCCACCCTTAGTTGTCCCATGTTGGAACTTAATTCTCCTAGGGAGGTGTTGATTTGCTCCCAATAGTTTTGTGGAGGAAAGTGCATCCCTTGAGGCATCTCAGGGATTTCATGATGAGGAATCTCCTCATGTCCTCTTGTTTGCTCCATCCTCTTCTTAGTGATGGGCTTGTCCTCATCAATGAGGATGTCTCCCTCTATGTTAATTCCAACTGAATTACAGAGGTGACAAATGAGATGAGGGAAGGCTAACCTTGCCAAGGTAGAGGACTTGTCCGCCACCTTATAAAGTTCTTAGGATATAACCTCATGAACTTCTACTTCCTCTCCAATCATGATGCTATGAATTATGATAGCCCGGTCTATAGTAACTTCGGACCGGTTGCTAGTGGGAATGATTGAGCGTTGGATAAACTCCAACCATCCCCTAGCCACGGGCTTGAGGTCATGCCTTCTCAGTTGAACCGGCTTCCCTCTTGAATCTCTCATCCATTGAGCGTCCTCTTCACAAATGTCTATGAGGACTTGGTCCAACCTTTGATCAAAGTTGACCCTTCTAGTGTAGGGGTGTTCATTTCCTTGCATCATGGGCAAGTTGAATGCCAACCTTACATTTTCCAGATTAAAATCTAAGCATTTCCCCCGAACCATTGTAAGCCAATTCTTTGAGTCCGGGTTCACACTTTGATCATGGTTCTTGGTGATCCATGCATTGGCATAGAACTCTTGAACCATTAAGATTCCGACTTGTTGAATGGGGTTGGTAAGAACTTCCCAACCTCTTCTTTGGATCTCATGTCGGATCTCCGGATATTCACTCTTTTTGAGTTTGAAAGGGACCTCGGGGATCACCTTCTTCATGGCCACAACTTCATAGAAGTGGTCTTGATGCACCCTTGAGATGAATCTCTCCATCTCTCATGACTCGGAGGTGGAAGCTTTTGCCTTCCCTTTCCTCTTTCTAGAGGTTTCGCTGGCCTTAGGTGCCATAAATGGTTATGGAAAAACAAAAAGCAATGCTTTTACCACACCAAACTTAGAAATTTTGCTCGTCCTCGAGCAAAAGAAGAAAAAAGAGAGTAGAAGAAGAAAAAATAGAGGAGATGGAGGTGGGCTTTGTGTTTCGGCCAAGGGAGAGAAGTAGTGTGTATGATGTGTGAAAATGAGGGGGTGAAGATGGGTTTATATAGGGGTGGGGAGAGGGGTAGGGTTCAGTCATGTATGGGTGGGTTTGGGAGGGAAAGTGGTTTGTTAGGTGGGGGGTTTTTGGGGAAGTGGTGAAGAGAATGGTGAAATTTGATAGGTGAGGGGTTTTTGGGGAAGAGGTATTTAGGTGATTGGTGAATGGGTGAAGAAGAAAGAGAGTGGTGGGGTAGGTGGGGATCCTGTGGGGTCCACAGATCCTGAGGTGTCAAGGATATCTCATCCCTGCACCAAGTGGCATGCAAAACACCATTTCTGCCAATCCTGGCGTTAAACACCGGGCTACTGCCCTTTTCTGCCGTTTAACGCCAGCTGCTTGCCCATTCCTGGCGTTAAACGCCAGTCTGGTACCCCTTTCTGGCGTTAAACGCCCAGAATGGTGCCAGACTGGACGTTAAACGCCCATTTGCTGCCCTTACTGGCGTTTAAATGCCAGCAAGTTTTTCCTCCAGAGTGTGCTATTTTTCTTTTTGTTTTTCATTCTGTTTTTGCTTTTTCAATTATTTTTGTGACTTCACATGATCATCAACCTATAGAAAATATAAAATAACAATGGAAAATAGATAAATATAACATTGGGTTGCCTCTCAACAAGCGCTTCTTTAATGTCAGTAGCTTGACAGTGGGCCCTCATGGAGCCTCACAGATGTTCAGAGCAATGTGGGAACCTCCCAACACCAAACTTAGAGTTTGAATGTTAGGGTTCAACACCAAACTTAGAATTTGGTTGTGGCCTCCCAACACCAAACTTAGAGTTTGACTGTGGGGGCTCTGTTTGACTCTGTTTTGAGAGAAGCTCTTCATGCTTCCTCTCCATGGTTACAGGGAGATATCCTTGAGCTTTAAACACAAGGGAGTCCTCATTCACTTGAATGATCAATTCTCCTCTGTCAACATCAATCACAGCCTTTGCTGTGGCTAGGAAGGGTCTGCCAAGGATGATGGATTCATCCATGCACTTCCCAATCTCTAGGACTATGAAATCAGCAAGGATGTAATGGTCTTCAATCTTTACCAGAACATCCTCTACAAGTCCATAAGCTTGTTTTCTTGAATTGTCTACATTTTTTAGTGAGATTCTTGCAGCTTGTACCTCAAAGATCCCTAGCTTCTCCATTACAGAGAGAGATATGAGGTTTATGCTTGACCCTAGGTCACACAGAGCCTTCTCGAAGGTCATGGTGCCTAATGTACAAGGTATTGAGAACTTCCCAGGGTCCTGTCTCTTTTGAGGTAATCTCTGCCTAGTCAAGTCATCCAGTTCTTTGGTGAGCAAAGGGGATTCATCCTCCCAAGTCTCATTACCAAATAACTTGTCATTTAGCTTCATGATTGCTCCAAGGTACTTAGCAACTTGCTCTTCAGTGACATCTTCGTCCTCTTCAGAGGAAGAATACTCATTAGAGCTCATGAATGGCAGAAGTAATTCTAATGGAATCTATATGGTCTCAGTGTGAGCCTCAGATTCCCATGGTTCCTCATTAGGAAACTCATTGGAGGCCAGTGGACGTCCATTGAGGTCTTCCTCAGTGGTGATCACTGCCTCTTCCTCCTCTCCAAATTCGGCCATGTTGATGGCCTTACACTCTCCTTTTGGATTCTCTTCTGTATTGCTTGGAAGAGTACTAGGAGGGAATTCAGTAATTTTCTTACTCAGCTGACCCACTTGTGCCTCCAAGTTTCTAATGGAGGACCTTGTTTCAGTCATGAAACTTTGAGTGATTTTGATTAGATCAGAGACCATGGTTGCTAAGTCAGAGTGGCTCTGCTTAGAATTCTCTGTCTGTTGCTGAGAAGATGATGGAAAAGGCTTGTAATTGCTAAGCCTGTTTCTTCCACCATTATTGTTGTTGAAACCTTGTTGAGGTCTCTGTTGATCCTTCCATGAGAGATTTGGATGATTTCTCCATGAAGGATTATAGGTGCTTCCATAGGGTTCTCCCATGTAATTCACCTCTTCCATTGATGGGTTCTCAGGATCATAAGCTTCTTCTTTAGATGAAGCGTCCTTAGTACTGCCTGGTGCAGCTTGCATTCCAAACAGACTTTGAGAAATCATATTGACTTGCTGAGTCAATATTTTGTTCTAAGTCAATATGGCATTCAGAGTATCAATCTCAAGAACTCCTTTCTTCTGATTCGTCACATTGTTCACAGGATTCCTTTCAGAAGTGTACATGAATTGGTTATTTGCAACCATTTCAATGAGTTCTTGAGCTTCTGCAGGTGTCTTCTTCTGATGAAGAGATCCTCCAGCAGAGCTGTCCAATGACATCTTGGACAGTTCAGACAGACCATCATAGAAGATACCTATGATGCTCCATTCAGAAAGCATGTCAGAGGGACACTTTCTGATCAATTGTTTGTATCTTTCCCAAGCTTCATAGAGGGATTCACCTTCCTTCTGTCTGAAGGTTTGGACTTCCACTCTAAGCTTACTCAATTTTTGAGGTGGAAAGAACTTTGCCAAGAAGGCATTGACTAGCTTTTCCCAAGAGTTCAGGCTTTCTTTAGGTTGTAAGTCAAACCATATCCTAACTCTGTCTCTTACAGCAAAAGGGAATAGCATAAGTCTGTAGACCTCAGGGTCAACCCCATTGGTCTTGACAGTGTCACAGATTTGCAAGAATTCAGCTAAAAACTGATGAGGATCTTCCAATGAAAGTCCATGGAACTTGCAATTCTATTGCATTAGAGAAACTAATTGAGGCTTAAGCTCAAAGTTGTTTGCTCCAATGGCAGGGATAGAGATGCTTCTCCCATAGAAGTTGGGAGTAGGTGCAGTAAAGTCCCCAGCACCTTCCTTGCATTGTTGGCATTGTTGTTGTTTTCGGCTGCCATGTCTTCTTCTTGTTTGAAGATTTGTGTTAGGTCCTCTACAGAGAGTAGTGCTTTAGCTTCTCTTAGCTTTCGCTTCAAGGTCCTTTCAGGTTCAGGGAAAGCCTCAACAAGAATGCTTTTGTCCTTGCTCCTGCTCATATGAAAGAGAAGAGAACAAGAAAGTATGGAATCCTCTATGTCACAGGATAGAGATTCCTTGAGGTGTCAGAGGAAAAGAAGAATAGAAGGAGGAGGTAGAAGAATTCGAACTTATCAAGAGGGATAGAGTTCGAATTGTGCATTGAGGAGGAGTGTTAGTCCATAAATAGAAGGATGTGAGAAGAGGGGAAGAATTTTTGAAATTAAAGTAAAAGATTTTGAAATAATTAAAAGAAATTTTGAAAATTTGATTGATGATTTACAAAAATTAAAGTTGGGAAAGAAATAAAGTGATTTTTGAAAAAGATTTTGAAATTAGAAATCAAAAAGATATGATTGAAGACTATTTTGAAAAAGATGTGATTAAAAAGATATGATTGAAAAGTTATGGTTTTAAAGAGATATGATTGAAAAGATATGATTGAAAAACAATTTAAAAAGATTTGATTTTTAAAATTAATGACTTGGCTAACAAGAAATTTAAAAGATATGATTCAGACATTAAACCTTTCTCAACAGAAAAGGCAACATACTTGAAATGTTGAATAAAATCATTAATTGTTAGCAAGTATTTTTGAAAATGGAAAGAAATTGATTTTGAAAAGATATGATTGAAAAGATATGATTTGAAAAAGATTTGATTTTGAAAAATTATGAAAACTTGAAAAAAATTTGAATTAAAAGCAAAATCTTCCCTCTTGTGCCATCCTGGCGTTAAACGCCCAGAATGGTATCCATTCTGGCGTTTAACGCCCAAAATGCTACCCCTTTAGGCGTTAAACGCCCAGCCAGGTACCCTGGTTAGCGTTTAAACGCCAGTTTTCCTTCCTCACTGGGCGTTTTGAACGCCCAGCTTTTTCTGTGTAATTCCTCTGCTGTATGTTCTGAATCTTCGATTTTCTATATTATTGAGTTGAAAAGATACAAATTAAAATTTTTTTGAATTTTTAATGATGAGGAATAATCAAAATGAAACTAATATCAAATAAACAATGCATGCAAGACACCAAACTTAGAAGTTTGTATACTATTGACACTAACAAATTGAGAATGCATATGAGAAACAACAAAACACTCAAGACAAGAGAATTTAAAGATCAGAATAAGGAAATCATCAAGAACAACTTGAAGATCAATGAAGAACACAATGCATGCAATTTTTTGAAAATTAGATGAATGCAATTGACACCAAACTTAAAATTAGACACTAGACTCAAACAAGAAACATAAAATATTTTTTTGATTTTAAGATTTTATAAAAGTTTTTGTATTTTTGAAAAATTTTCAAAAAGTAAAAAGCTTAAACATAAAATAAAATTACCTAATCTGAGCAACAAGATGAACCGTCAGTTGTCCAAACTCAAACAATCTCCGGCAACGGTGCCAAAAACTTGGTGCACGAAATTGTGATCATCAATGGCGCCATCAACATGGTATGCTCAATTGCAATCTCAACTCTTTATCACAACTTCGCACAACTAACCAGCAAGTGCACTGGGTCGTCCAAGTAATAAACCTTATGCGAGTAAGGGTCGATCCCACGAAGATTGTTGGTATGAAGCAAGCTATGGTCATCTTGGGTGCGAATGAATATCTTAGAACAAGAATAAGCTGAATTGAATGAAAGAACAATAGTAATTGCATTGATACTCGAGGTACAGCAGAGCTCCCCACCTTAATCTATGGTGTGTAGAAACTCCACCGTTGAAAATACATAAGAACAAGGTCTAGGCATGGCCGTGAGGCCAGCCCCATGATCTAAGATAGCAAAAGACTGATCAAAGATGAAAATACAATAGCAAAAGGTCCTATTTATAGAGAACTAGTAGCTTATGATTTACAAAAATGAGTAAATAACGTAAAAATCCACTTCCGGGCCCACTTGGTGTGTGCTTGGGCTGAGCATTGAAGCTTTCATGTTTAGAGACTTTTCTTGGAGTTAAACGCTAGCTTTTGTGCCAGTTTGGGCGTTTAACTCCCACTTCTGAGCCAGTTCTGGCGTTAAACACCGGGAATTCTTGAGCTGATTCGGAATGCCGGTTTGGGCCGTCAAATCTCGGGCAAAGTATGGACTATTATATATTGCTGGAAAGCTCAAGATGTCTACTTTCTAACGAAATTAAGAGCGCGCTAATTGGGCTTCTATAGCTCCAGAAGATCTACTTCGAGTGCACGGAGGTCAGAATCCAACCGCATCTGTAGTCCTTTTTCAGCCTCTGAATCAGATTTTTGCTCAGGTCCCTCAATTTCAGCCAGAAAATAGCTGAAATCACAGAAAAATATATAAACTCATAGTAAAGTCCAGAAAAGTTAATTTTAAATAAAAACTAATAAAAATATAATAAAAACTAACTAAAATATACTAAAAACAAACTAAAAATAATGCCAAAAAGCGTATAAATTATCCGCTCATCAAACACCAAACTTAGAATCCTTCATTCTCCCTTAAATTATTTTTGTGTGCAACACTAAACTTAGCTCCTTGCAATACAGGTGAATCTATTTAAGCTTTTTATTGAACTAGCTATGAAAAGGGAATTACCTCCGGTTGGGTTGCCTCCCAACAAGCGCTTCTTTATTGTCATTAGCTTGACATCCTTCATTCTTTGATCATGGAGGCTGAAAATCATAGTGCCTCAATTTTTCTCCTCTTACTGTGAACTTCCTTCCGGTTTCCTCTTTGATAATCTCTAGGTGTTCATGTGGAAGAATCCGGTTCACAGTATAGTACTCAGATAATTGTAGAGGCACCTTCATTGGTTGGCTGTTTAATATCACTTTATCCCCTGGTGAGAAGCTTTCAATGGGGATTTTCTGAATCCCTGCATTTCTCCCCTCTATCTCTCCTTGTGGAACTTCTCTGTTGTGTTCTTCTTGTATGATGGCTTCCTTTCCCATTATCTTCCCACTTTCTACTATGATTGCTTTGCACTCCTCTCTTTTTGTGGTTTTTCCTTTGTCTTTTAGGTTGTCTTCAGTGGCACTAGGGAGAGTATTTGCTCTCTTCTTACTCATTTTTGAAGATTGTTCGGCCAACTGCCTTATGCTTCTTTCAAGATTCTTTAGTGATGCTTCTTGATTTTTGGCTGCCAGGTCTTGATTTTCCATGAGTTTCTCCATCATCATCTCTAGTCTAGAAATTCTCTAAGAATGTTATAGTTGTATGTGATGAGATGGTTGTTGCTGGAAATTATGCGAACTATTTGCAAAGGTATTTTGCGGGTAGACGGTGGGTGTGGGAAAATTATTCTAGTGGTTTTGTGAGTTGTTATGAGGATGATGATATGTGTTTTGTGGATTTTTGAATTGGTTGGTATGTTTGGAGAGATAGCTTTGGTTGTTTGTGTTGCTGAGGTTGTTATGGTTGAAGCTCATTTGTCTTTGATTTTGGTGTTCATCCCACCTCAAATTAGAATGAGTCCTCCAAGATGGATTGTGTGCACCATCACCATGAAAATTGTGTTGGAACGGACTTGAGGTGTCGTTCATGTATTGCACCTGCTCAAGGCTTTGTTGCTCATAGTTGAGTGTTCCAAAACCTTTTCTAAATTGATTCCATCTGTGTGGGGGTTGAGTATGACCCTGTGCATTTACTACAGCAACTTGCAGTCCATCAATTTTTCTGCCTATCAGCTCCATTTGTTGCTGAATTTGTTGATGTATCTGCTTGTTTTGTGCCAAAATAATGTCAACACCATAGGAGTATTGGCTGCTTGTATGAACAATGGAGGTGAGTATACTCCTCCCACAGTGTCTTGCATTGGGGGGTGTAAGGGGCTGGAACTCTCTTTTGAGGTTGGCCATTTTTGACCACTCCTTCTGGTGGATCAGAGGGGTTCCCTTCCATCTCTTGCCTCTTTCCTCAACCTCCAAAATATTTCAGGATCAAAAGGTGTAGGTTCATTGCTCCTTCCTTCAGTCACAAAATCAAAAACACAAACAGAGCCAGAAACTAAAATAAAGCACTCTATGACTTGAATGCAATTAGAGTTAGTAGAGACAAAGTCTCGAATAGTTAGTGTGCTAGTTAAAAATAAAGAAAAAATGCTTAATCTAGATCACCACCTCACTTAATCATTGTCAATCTATTTCAATCTCCGGTAATGGCGCCAAAAACTTGATGGTGTGGAAAACAATCCAACACAAAACTCACCGACAAGTGTACCGGGTCGCATCAAGTAATAATAACTCACGAGAGTGAGGTCGATCCCACAGGGATTGAAGGATTGAGCAATTTTAGTTTAGTGGTTGATTTAGTCAAGCAAACAAGAGTTGATTGGGTGAAATCGTATCTGACAGTAACCGAATTGCATGAAAAGTAAAGGGAGAGGGAAAAATTGCAGTAAATTAAAGAGCTAAGGAAATTAAAGTGCTGAATCTTAAAGAACAAGTAAAGTAAAAGGCAGTAACTTAAAGTGCAAGAAATGTAAATTACAGAAACTTAAAGTGCAAGAAATGTAAATTGCTTGAATCGTGAATGGGTTAGGGAACTGGGATTGCAGAAATTAAACTAGGAAAAGTAAATTGCAACCAACAAAAGAGTAAAAGAGGAATTGAATTGGAACAGATTTCAAACAAGAAATTAAAATTGATTAAAAGAAAGCATTCAGCAAAAGAACAGAATGAGAATGCAGATCTCAGGGGTTAAGAGACTAGAAAACCAAGTCTAGATCTCACTACCTTCCTTGATCCAATTCAGAAATCAATTACAAGAAAAGTAAAGATCAAACAGTAGAAGAAAGGAATTTAAATCTCAATTTCTCAATTTCGCAGTAAATCAAAACAGAGAGAGATTTCAAGGTGAGATTGAGACAGAATTTCCTCAATTTTCAACACCCAAGACTCCAAGCACAAGAAAACAAAAGAGGGGAAGAAAACCTGGAGGAAGAGAATCCAATTCTCCTTCCCAATTCTCCCCGGAAACTCTCAATCTCAATAACAATAATAAGAAAAATAAAACTGAGCTCTCCACTGTAAGTCTTCAAAAAAAATTCTAAAGGAAAAAGCTCCCTAAACTTTAAATCCTAAGCTATTTATACACTCTCTTCAAATGATCATGGAGCCTTGAATTTGGGCCTTGGACTTGATAGAATTGGATTGAAGATGGCCTTAGTTGGTTGCTCTTGGACTTGAGAGAAAACCGTTTGCAATATGGACTTTGGAGCCTTTAAGTTTGAGTCAAAGTTTGAGGCAAACTTTAACCCAAACGTTGGAGTGTTACAATTATACAGAACGGTAATTATCTATCACTCACATTTGAGTTCAAGTTTGGGGTCAAACTTGAACTCAAACGTGCTCCTTCCAAGAATGCTTTGGTGCCAACATTTGCCTCCAAGTTTGAGGCAAACTTGAGCGCAAACGTTAGCCTCCCCTGCTCCAAGTTTTTGTCCAAGTTTGAGGTTCCCCTTGTGCTTGTTGTTGAGCCAACGTTTACCTCCAAGTTTGAGGCAAACTTGGGCGCAAACTTGGCCTCCCCTGGTGCTTGTTGTTGAGCCAACGTTTGCCTACAAGTTTGAGGCAAACTTGGGCACAAACTTGGCCTCCCCCAAGGTGTGTTTTTGCTACCTTCTGCCATCCCTTTCTTCAACCTTCCTCCAAGCCTTTTGGTCACCTGTCATCAATCAACAAATGCATCAAAGCTATGCTACAATCATGAGACTTCTTATCATCCTTGACATATAAGCAATTATAACACAAAACCTCATGAAAATGCATCAATTTATTCATGGTTGATTGAATCTAAATACATATGAATTTCTACCCAAGTGGCTTACTTGTAACTCAAGAAAGTGCATAAAACCTATTAAAAACAAAGGAAAAGGCTAGTAAAACTAGGCTAAGATGACTTGTCATCACCTGAAACCTGTATCGGTAAATTGAGTGCCATTATCTATGGTAATGGAGTAAGGAACCCCAAACCTTGTGATAATGTTTCTACATAGGAATTTCTGACTTCTTTGGGTGGTAGCAGTAGCTAGTGGCTCTACTTCAATCCACTTTGTGAAGTAGTCTATGCCTACAATGAGGAACTTGACTTACCCTGAACCCTGGGGAAAGGGTCCAAGGAGGTCGATCCCCCACTTTGCGAATGGCCAAGGTGATGTAACATAGATGAGCTCTTGAAGTGGTGCCACATGGAAGTTGGCGTGTTTCTGACATGGTGGGCATTTTTTGACAAACTCTGTTACTTTCTTTTGCAAGGTCAGCCTGTAAAAGCCGGCTCGAAGTGCCTTCTTGTAAAGAGCTTGTGCCCCAAGGTGGTTGCCGCACATACCACTGTTAACTTTCTCAAGAACTTCCCTTGTTACAGAGGTCGGGACGCATTTTAGAAGAGGTGTAGAGATTCCTCTCCTATATAAGATGTCGTCTATTATGCTGTAGTACTGTGTTTCTCGTACTAACTTTTTTGCCTCCTTTTTATCTGTGGGGAGCATTTCTGACTTGAGGTAGTTGATTATGAGAGCCATCCATCCTTGATCTTGACTTGATATGGTTAGGAGCTTTTTTTCTTCCGAGATTGATGGGCTTTGCAGTGTTTCTTGGATGAGACTTCTATTATTGCCCCCTGGTTTGGTGCTGGCTAGTTTTGAAAGTGCATCAGCTCGGGCATTCTGTTCCCGAGGTATATGTCGGATCTCATATCCCCCGAAATCTCTGAGTTGTTCTCTGGTTTTGTCCAGGTATTTTTTCATGGTGGGATCCTTAGCTTGGTAGCTCCATTCTATTTGTGAGGTGACTACCTGTGAATCACTGAAGACGGTAAGCTTTTGAACTCCTACCCCCTTAGCCAGCCATAAACCAGATAGTAGTGCATCGTATTCAGCTTGGTTATTTGAGGCAGGGAACTCAAACTCTAAGGAGAGCTCAATTTGGGTCCCCTGGTCACTCTCTATGAGGAGCCACTCCCGGTGTTTTTTTTTAGGAGCCATCTACATATAGATTCCATTCTATGGGGTACCCGGGTTGTTGGTGTACTCTGCAATGAAGTCGGCCAGGTACTGTAATTTAATAGCTGTCCGAGCTTCATATTTGAGGTCAAACTCGGATAACTAGACTGTCCATTGTAGGATTCTTCTAGCCAGATCTGTTTTCTGTAAGATGCCTTTAATAGGCTGGTTGGTGCGTATTCTGATAATGTGAGCCTGGAAGTAGGGGCAGAGTTGTCGAGAAGTGAGTATGAGGGCGTTGGTGAACTTTTCTATCTTTTAATAATTTAGTTCAGCCCCTTGTAGAGCCTTACTGATGAAGTAAATAGGTTATTGCCCACTTTCGTCTTCTCTGACTAGTGCCGATGCTATTGTCCAACTTCCTACAGCGAGATATATTATGAATTCTTCACATTCCCGTGGTCGGGTAAGGATGGGTGGTTGTCCCAGAAATTTCTTAAAATCTTAGAAGGCTTTTTCGCACTCTGGAGTCCAATCAAACCTCTTTCCCTTCCTTAATGTTGCGTAAAAGGGAAGAGATCTTATAGCTTATCCAGCTAGAAATCTGGATAAGGCTACTAGTCTTCCGTTGAGCTGTTGTACTTCTTTGATGTAGGTCGGACTTTTCATGTTGAGTATAGCCTGGAATTTATCTGGGTTCGCCTCGATTCCTCTTTGGGTGAGCATGAAACCCAAGAATTTACTAGCTTCTACCGCAAAGGTGCACTTTGCGGGGTTAAGTTGCATACCAAACTTTCTTATGGTGTCGAATACTTTGGTGAGGTCGGATAACAATGATTCCTCACTTTGTGTTTTTACCAACATGTCGTCTACATAAACCTTCATTAGCTTTCCGATGTGGTCGGCAAAGACTTTGTTCATCAATCTTTGGTATGTGGCTCCTGCATTTTTTAGTCCAAATGGCATGACTATGTAGCACTAATTTGCCTTTGGGGTTAGGAACGAGGTATTTTCTTGGTTGGGTGGATACATTGGGATTTGGTTGTATCCCGAATAAGCATCCATGAAGGAGAGGTACTTGTATTCGGAAGAGGCATCCACTAGAGTGTCTATATTCGGGAGTGGGTAGGGGTCTTTTGGGCAGGCCTTATTGAGGTCGGTGTAGTCGGTACACATTCGTCACTTTTCATTTGACTTCTTTACGAAGACGACGTTGGCTAGCCACAATGGGTACTCGACCTCCCTTATGAACCCTGCCTCCAATAAGGCTTATACCTGCTCTTTCACAGCCTGGGACCTTTCTGGGCCAAGCTTCTTGCGCTTCTGTTGCACTGGCCGAGATCCAGAATATACCGCCAATTTATGGCACATTAACTTGGGATCTATTCTGGGCATGTCTGTGGCCTTCCATGCAAAGGGATCGGCATTATCCTTTAGGAACTGTATCAGTGGCTCCTTTAAGTCTCCCTTTAAGGTTGCCTCTATATTTGTTATTTTATCTTGGGCGTCCCCGATCTGGACTTCTTCAGTCTCACCTTCAGGTCGTGGACGAAGTTCTTCGCGAGCTCGAACTCTCCCGAGTTCGATGGTGTTGATTTCCTCTCCTCTGGGGTTGCCTTTGAGGTTCAGACTTTCGTTGTAATAGCGTCGTGCAAGTTTTTGGTCTCCTTTTATCGTGGCGATCCCTTCTGGAGTTGGAAACTTAATGTATAGATGTGGAGTGGAGACTACTGCGGCGAGCTAGTTCAGCGTTGTCTGACCTATAAAGGCGTTATAGGTTGAGCTCACGTTGACTACGATGTAATCGATGTTTAGTGTCCTTGACCGAGTTCCTCTTCCAAAGGTTGTATGCAGTGAAATGTATCCTAGTGGTTGATTTGGGGTGTCTCCGAGTCTGAACAAGCTATTCGAATATGCTCTGAGCTCTTTATCCTGCAGCCCGAGCTTGTCGAAGGCGGATTTAAACAAGATGTCTGCGGAGCTTCCTTGGTCTACCAATGTTCGATGGAGATTAGCATTGGTGAGTATGATGGTAATAACCATGGGATCATCAAGCCCTGGGATGATGTGTAACACCCCAATTAGCCTAAGACTTACCTCGCATCGTAAAGCAAAGATTAACCAAGGATTATGATAGTTTTAAGCTCATACATATAATAGATAGAAGAACTAATATTATCTAGAAGCCTGATGAAAGGTATTGCTCAAAATACAGGGTTTTGGAAAGCGCAAAACAAACTAACGAATTGTCTAACTTAAAGCACAAGGAACAGATGTAAATATAAACAAAATAATAGTGTTATAGTGTAATATCATGAAAAACTAGGCAAGGCTCGTAGAGTTTAAGCCGGCTAGCCATATACAGGAGACCAGACAGTAAATACATCTTATACAAGTTTTGTTCTCTCAATTACAAGCCTCTAGGCAAAACAAAATACAAGAGTGAGAGACATATTCAAAATAAATCCAAAAACTCAAAAGGAATATCCAGATCCTCCGCTGCTGTCACCAACCAGACAACTCACCGAGGTGGGTTGCGACCTACATTTGAAAAATACCACAGAAAATATGGTATGAGAACCGGAGGTTCTCAGTTTGATAGCAGTGCCCAGTAATGTAGGATATAAGATCCCAGGATGCCAAAGGCAATCCTAGACTCCATATCCATCACAAGGATTCAAACTTCAAGCATTCTAAACCAAATAAGCATAATTATATAAATCTTAACATAACGAAACCATAGCACCATAAAAGGGTAATCTATGTTAGGGGATTTCTAATCTAGTCAAACACCGCTGTACCCCACAGTCCTCTCCAACCTACCCTCCGTGTGATCCCATCGCCACCGCCTACCTAACCTCCTCAACATCAGACAATCACAATTGGTGCAAGCAAGTAAAACACAGATAATATTCATATACAACAAGTAATTAAAGAAGCAAGTAAACATGTTATACAATTAGGCAAAATCAAGTAAACAAAGCAAGAAAGCATATAGAAGATGCATATGATGAATGTCTATCCTATTGGCTCGTGATATCGCTTGTCGATCTATGAATGCCAACCCGACACATCCTTTTGGATGTCGCCTTTCTGCCACGTCTGAGGATATAGTGCCTGGCAGACTTTTGTTCCTAGGATATAGTGCCTGGCACACTATCTTTCCAAGGGTATAGTTCCTGGCCCACTTGCATGCTCAATCCGAGGATATAGTGCCTGGCACACTCTTGCGGTAGAGAGGGAAAATAACAACAACATAGGACTCATAAAAAGTCATTCCAAGGATATAGTGCCTGGCACACTATCATGCCAAGGATATAGTGCCAGGCACGCTTTTCACATCCAACAAGTCAATCCACCTTAAACCATCACCGGTCATCACCATTTCTTATCCCAAACCTCATTTTATTCTAGGAGTCCTCAACTCATCATAACCATCATCTCTCCCATCAACATCCTTAAACATTCATATTTCTCAAGCTCATCTTAAGCAATCCCACTCCAGACTCATAGTTCATCTGTTCCTCAATCCTAGTACCATCCGCCTTTATCACTCCACTAAACACATCCTCAGTACAACAGAAATCTACACCTCCGTTTACTAACTTTCTAATGTAAAACCCAAATTAAACTTCCTAGAACTTTTACTTATTCTGATACCCAAAATAAGCCCTAAAAATCTTAAAATGGTGTTATAGAAGCTTACAACCTTGTTAGAAGGGTGAAATAGTTGAAAACCAATTTTAATTTTGTGAAACATGGCGTGTGCGTCCGCACAAGGGTGTGCGTGCGCACGCCCAGGAAGATTTTGGAAGTGTGTGTACGCACAGGGGTGTGCGTATGCACAGGTGTCAAAGTTTACAAAGTATGTTCACTCGCACAACCCGTGCCAATGCCCCCACTAGACTGGCCTCCCCAACGTGTGCCTGCGCACAGGTCTGTGCATACGTACAGGTTGTAATTTTCCATTGGTGTGCGCACGCACAAGCTGTGCCAGCGCTACAAGCAGATTGCCTGCCATTGTGTGTGCGGATGCACAGGTCTGTGCGTGTGTAAAGGTCACAATTTTCACAGAGTGTGTGTGCATACATACCAGAAAACTCAGAATTCTGTAACTTTGTAGAATTTCAAGTTTTGAACACCAATTTTGAATGATCATAACTCCCCCTATAATGTTCCAAATTTTGCAAACTTTATATAAATTTAAAGGGTTTTCCAAGATCTTTAATTTTACATAAGTTTCATCAGATTTTGAAAACTGAGGCAAAAGTTATGATCATGCAAAGTTCATCAAAAATCAAATTTTACCCAAAACCAAAATTCCCACAATCTCTCATAAAACACAACCAAAACCAAACCAAACCTTTCCAAACTTCAATTCTCATCACAATCAACCTTCTGTGTTATATTGTACCAAGCTTACCACATTTTCCTTTACTTATCCTTATCCTCAATCGCAACATCCATATATCACATATAATCAAACCTCATCAACATCTTTCCAACTACATTACTAATCAATCAACATCAATATCATACATATATTAACACAATTTATTTCTCAACTTCACAAATCATTCATCCTTAACATATCCTTATCAATCGAATGTAATCACACTAAAAAATCATCAATTCATCATAAATCATCACATACCATCATCCAACAACTCAACAACCATTCAAATCCAAACCTATCCTATGGGTCACTAGCCTATGTGTCCATGAATATTATATACTACATAGAAGAAACCGAAACCATACCTTGGCCGATTCCCTTTGTGAACCAAACACCCCAAAGAGCACAAGTTGAGCTTCCAATCACAAGCAGGCTTCCAAACTCACAACAAACAAGCTATATACACACCAAACATCATTAATCAAACGAGGGCTCAACATAAACATAATCTCACAAGGGTTTCAAGAGCTCTTACCTTGTCCAACAATTTCGGAAGCCAAAACCACCAACAATCAAGTGCTAGAGTGTACCTAAAGCACCCAAGACACAAAATTTCTCTCAAAACCAAACCCTAACACTCGAAATGCACAAGGACACGAAAACTGGGCAGTGAAACTTTAGAGACTTACCACAAAGCTTAGAGAGAAAGGACGGTCTCGGCGAGAGCTTCGCGTAGCAGCTGACGGCACGCGAATCGGAGCACCGTAGCTCAAGATATCACTGATTGAATGGATAGGTGAATAGTGCTCTTTTCTTTTCTCCTCTCCTCTTTGCAGCTGTGTGTGTGTTTATGGGTGAAGGGTTCATTAATGAACCCTTATATATATGTTGGACTTGGGCCCAACTTGGACCCGGTCTAACCTGTTAGCATTTTTAGCCCGTTCGGCCTAACTTTGGGCCAAACCTTTAACACTAATGCCTGGTTTTTTATTTCTAATATTTTTCTAAGGTTTTCGGCTATTTTCGCTACTTTTTGTGCAGCAACGAGTAGACTTGAACCGGTTTAACCGGTTTAATTGCTGGTTCACAGTTTTTCACGGTTTTTTGCAGAAAATACATTTTCTGACTCGGAAGGACCTACTGAGTCCAAAAATCATATGTAAATCCCCAAATTTTCATCCTAACTTTTCGGAATTTAATTTGGGCATTTAAATGATTTTATCTGTGAAAAATCCGGTTCTTACATTCTCCCCTCCTTAAAAAGATTTTCGCCCTCGAAAATCCGAGTTACGCGATACATCCCCATCAAAGCACCCTGCCGTCTCGATGTTCCCTCTCGCCTACCACTGCGTCACTCTGATTATCGTTATCAAGAATCCAAAATTTTCATTAAAATAAATATTGATTTTGTAATATTTTTCAAAACCTTTTAAAACAAGTTCAATCTAAATGAGTCCATTGTTAAAACCTTATCGAAAGAGTCAAAAACATTTTATTTGTAAATCAATCACTTTGAAGCATGATTTTTCCTAAATTCATTAGAATCCTTAAATCAGAACCTTTCAAATTAAATCCTTTTTGATAAGCTAAAATTTACAAACCAAAATCACAAGTTAACCAAATCTTAGGACTCGCTATCCTTTTTAAATTGTATCATTTGATCAAAAGTTCCGATCCTAGTTTCAAAACCAAATTATTTAAACCAAAGCTCCAAACCAGATTTAAAAATCATTCTAAACCTTAAAACCGTAAAATCATAATTAAAAACCGTAAAGGTGTCAGTCGGTACTTTCGTTGCCACTGGTGTTGAACCGCACCCATCACCCATGTAGGAAACCGCCAAGACTTTTAGTCTTATCTGGTAACCATTTCGGTACGTCCACCCTGATTGTTCGTCATCACTAGTCTGAAATCTCTGGCTACCGCCGCTAAAGTCTTCCTTTCCAATGGTTTACCCCCAACACAACTCTAAGCCCTTGTAATCCTAACGGCGACTTTGCAAAGATAGAACAAGGCTACCCACAGATCCAAGCAATATAGAATATTCAAAGCATAAACTTACTTCTCGTCGAAGGGTCCGACCCTGTCGCATCACGTACATCCGAGGTAAACACATGGCCTAATTGTTGATCCTGACCCATGTTCTGGTTTTTCTTATGACGGCAGTTCTTGGCTAGGTGTCCAGGTAGTCCACAAGCATAACACAGACGACTCCCCTTCGTATGGTGAAATTGGGCATTGTTGTCCCTTCTGAAGTTCCGTTGGCCTTGCAGATTTTGAGGAGCGCATCCATCTTTCTTGAAGCTCGGTCTCTTTAGTCACGCTCCTTACTAGTGTTTACTTCAGAAGTCTCCTTTGACGCGGCCACCGTCTTTGTATATTCTTCCACCACGCTTGCCTTGTTCACCAGATTGGAGGAAATACAGATCTCCATAGGAGCCACAGCAATCATGATGTCGTTCTTCAAGTCTCTTTGATACTTGATACACTTCCAACTTTCATAGGTCTCCAGGGCACCCTGACACGCCATAGAGAACTTACAAAGTTCCTCAAATTTGCTTGTATAATCTGCCACAAACAAAGAACCTTGCTTCAGCTGCATCAGTTCCATCTCCTTCGATTCCCTTGCAGACTCAGGGAAGTACTTCTTGTAGAAGGCCGTTTGAAATACATCCCAAGGAATATCTGCATTTTGGAGCTGTAGCAAGCGGTATTCTGCCTGCCACCAATGTTGGGCCTCTTCCTGAAGCTGATAAGCAGCAAACTCCACATATTGGTTGTGCAAGACATACTGTGCCTGCACTGCGCGCTCCATAGCTTAGAAGCAGTTGTCCACTTCTGTGGGATTGGTTGAACCTCTGAAACTTGGCGAGGGAAACATAAATACTAAAACAAGGCAGAAACATCATCTAACAGAAAAGAAATAAGCTTTTCCAAATTTCATCGTCCATAACCTGAAAAAGAAAAGACCTGTAGGGGAGTGAGAACATCATCCTCAAAAGGGTTCTCACTATAGGGTTGCATCTTTTCAAAAGCAATAGTTTACTATAAGAAAAATATATGAAATCTTTTATGAAAGAGGAAACTATTCATTTCTTAAAAATTCAAAAGCCTTTCAAAAGGTTTATTTATGTGGAACCAGATTAGTTTTTCATACTTTTCTCAACCAGAAACACAAAACCGAAACCAACCATTGACCCATCTCATAATCAACCATGGCCTTAGGCCCCAAACAATCCAAACAGTAGCCAATCCACCACAATCCAATAGAGTTTCAATCACAAACACAAGTAAGAAGCTCAACCACAAACAAGCAGTTATATCAAGTAGAGAAATTAGTAATTAAACGCAATTAATCACGTAGGCAAACCAAGTATAATATGCACACCCAAAAAATGTCACATGGATGCAAATGATGAATGCCTGTCCTAGTGGCTGATGAGTCTCATCTGTCGGTTATAAAGCCAACCCGACAAGTCCTGGTAGCTAACCATCAGAATGTCCCTCTGTCATGCATCCCCAACTCGAGTTATTCACAATCATAATCATAATTCACATCCAACACCCTTACTAGTGTATATTCACGGGGGCGAGCTCATCCGAAACTTTCACAGTGTCCAGCCACACTTACGACATAGGGTCAGTAAAGTATCGAGTCTCAACCTGGAGCACGTGGTGGCTAGCCACTGCTTTCACCCAGGAAAACTCATATCTCAGATAATTGGAAGTATAACAATCACTTTATCAATTCAATAACCATTCTTATTCATACTCAACAATCCGACTCATAACATATTCCACAACCAGCCATAATTCATTGTCATATACAGCCATTTCAGCTCATAACATAATAGCACTTCCACCATCCAACATCATAAACTCATAAAATCATCATTCAAGCCATAAATCACTTTTTTTTCAAAGCACTTTTCTTTAAAAATCAAATTCAATTCATATCAGTCTTAACTTCAAAATCCACATTCTCAAATCACTTCTAACTTATAAGCCATCTTTCTCAAAAGAAATTTTCTCTTTCAAAACAAGCCAAATTTTCCACAACATCCTTCTAAAACTTCCAAACAATTCGGCAACTAGGCCAAATTAAAAATCTCTTATGAAAGCTCCAAAAATCAATCATCCCAAAAATGAATTTCGTAATGAAAATTTCTCAGCAGAGTGATTAACCACTATTTTATGGTTTATCTTGTGATCAATTGAGTGGTTTTTATCAAATCTTTGCCCACTTATTCATATGATTTGCATGGTTTTACAATTCCTTCCTAGTTTTGTTTTGTGATTGAAAATTTGCTTCCTAAAGTCTTTAATTTGTGTATTTTGAGTCTCTTTTATACCATTGAAGAGAAAAACTTTACGTGGTCTAAGAATCTTTACAATTTGGTACTCGTTGCAAGTATAGCTCCTAAACCAACAGAAGTCCTTTCTTACAAACGTTTTGGTTGTCACAAGTAACAAACCCCTTTTTAAAATTGATAACCGAGTATTCAAACCTCGGTTCGTCTTCTCAAGGAATTGCAGGGAGGTATATTCTTATTATTGGTTATGGGTTTTGAAAGTGAGGAACAAGTAAATTAAATGACAAATAGAATAAATAATTAACTATAAAATAAACTCTTGGCAAGATATGAAAATTCGGAAGTCCTATCATAGTTACTCCTATGAGAATGGAAGTTAATCCCACTTAGTTAACCTTTGCGTAAGCAAGGAAAAGTCAAGTGAACCAATTGGTTAGATTTCCCAAGTCCTAACCAACTCCTAAGGAAAGACTAGAGTTAGTGGAATTCCAATTAATCAGCCGACATAACAATCAATCCTGAATAGTTGATAACTCAAGAGCTTCCAGTTAATCAATTAAAGCCAATAATATAAAAAGCTAAATAAGAATAATAAATATCTGGAATACCTCAAATAACATACATTCAAAGCAGTCAAATCTAACATGGAAAATATTCATAAGCCAATTGGGCAACATAAATCAAACATAAATAAAAGCATTAAAGTATCTCAAAGTAGAAGAGAAATATAAAGTAAAAGAAATATTGAACCTGATGAAGAGTTGAAATCCTAAATCCTTTAAGAGGAATCCTAATCCTAAAACCTAGGAGAGAGGAGAGAACCTTTCCCTCAAACTACATCTAAATCATGAAAAATAACTAATTGGTGAGCTTTTCTTTTTCGGATGCATTCCCCCACTTCATAACCTCTGGTCTGTGCTTTCTGGACATGGATTTGGGCCAAAAAGGGCTTCAAAAATTGCTGGGATCGCTTTGTATAATTTCTTGTACGTGGCCTCTGTCACGCGTCCGCGTGGGTCACGCGGTCGCGTCATGTGGAATTTTCCTTGTCACGCGGTCGCTTTAGTCATGCGTCCGTGTCATATGCGTTTCGCTTGTGGCGCACGATCACGTCAATCATGCGATCGCGTCATTGCCATTTCGTGCTGGCATGCGGCCGCGTCGCCCATGCGATCGCGTCACTGCCAGTTTCTTCAAAAACTCTGTTTTATGCTTTCCTTCCATTTTCGCATGTTTCCTTTTCTTCCTTTAAGTCATTCCTACCTTAAAAGATCTGAAATTACTCAACACACGAATCACGGCATCGAATGGCTATAAAAGATAATTAAAATTAATACTTTTAAAGCCTAGAAAACATGTTTTTCACATACATCTCATAATAGGGAAGGGAAGGTAAAACCATGCAATTTCACATGCATAAGTGGGTGAAGGATTGAATAAAACACTTAAATTCAGCACAAATTATATCATAAAATATGGGTTTATCAACCTCCCCACACTTAAACAATAGCATGTCCTCATGCTAAATCCAAGATAAAGAGTAAGGTAAAGTGGTGGAATCTCATGCAATGCAATCTATTCTAAATGCATCTACCTAAATGAGTCATGCAAATCTAGTTATTATCCACTTTTATATAAAACTTTACATGTAGTTAAATTAATTCACATTCTCAAGGAATTATATATGCATAGCCAACCTTAGATAATGTTAAGGCACTTTTACAATTGAGATGGGTAAATAAAATATTTTTCAAACTTGCAAGACAATTAATAATAGAAGTAGAGATATATGGTGATGAGCTATTGAACCCTTACTGGATTTTGTGTTTACTCTCTAGTCACTCAGTGTTTATTGGGTTAATCACTCTATTCTTCTTTTTATTCTTGTTTTCCATAACTTTGTTCTTCATCTATCCAATCAACAATTATAGAATATAGGCATACAAAAATCATGAGGTCTTTGACTAAGGTTGTAATGGGGCCAAGGTAAAGGTAAGGGTATATGTATAAGGCTAAGTGAGTTAATAAGTGAATCCTTGATTAGTCTAAGGTCTCACCTAACATGCATACTTTGTAAAGCCAAGCTTCTTTACCTATTTACCCAAATTTCCCACTTTTTATGTTACACGCTCATGTATTAGTTTTAATTTTTTTACCCCATGTGCATTGCTTTAATTTGCAATTGGAGAATTCTTTTGTATCCCCTTTATTTGAATACTGAAAATTTTTTTTGATACACATGATAATTTAATTACTTTAATTTCACATGAGCATGCTTCCCAAACATCTTTATTCTTTTCAACTTTCTGCCTTTGTTTCTATCATCCATGTTCCCATAAAGTCTTCTGTTCTTAGGGTTTACCTGAAACTGTAAGTCGATCTCGGACGAGATCTTCCGTGCTGGTTGGAGCCGACGTGTCCGGTAGGTGTGTAGCAGCCGGAGCTGGTGTGTCCGACTTGTGGAACTGAGAATGCTGCTGATCCCTTGTCACCGAAGGGTAGGGGGTACCTGCAAGGGACTCCGATGCTTAAGTTAGCAAGGGTATTAAATAGGTATTGAGTAGAATCAGAGTATGAGTTATACCTGGGTGCTCTAGTGTATTTATAATGGTGAGATGTGACCTTCTTTAGATAAGATAAGTTAGTTATCTTATCTTATCTTATCTTTTGTCGAGGTAAGCTTATCTTTCATGGAACCGCCCTTATTTCTATAGGTTTGGGCTGCCCTTGGATCGAGATCATATTCCTTGAGTTGGGCCCTTCTTTGGGCTTTCCTGTTGATTTTGACCGAGTTCTTTAAGAAGAAGTTGGTCCGCTTGACCTAAAGAGGTCGGTCGCTTTGTCTGTAGAACAACCCGAGTCGGACAGCTCGACCCAGGGTATGAACAGTGCCCCTGCTTGAGCTTAGTCTTTTTGTTGAGGTCGAGTCCTGGACTTCGGTCCTTCTCTAGTGAATGTAGAATATTTTTCCTCTAAAAGCGCGTGCTTTTGTATCGGTGCTTCGGGAACGTGCGAGGGTTTAATGCCTTCATTAATTTTAACATTAATTGCCCCATTTCCCTTAGGCTCTTTATTTTGATTTTGAAAACCCAGAAATGGTTTCTCTCCTTCGCCTATTTCGTAACTTCTTTTCTCCGCTCACTTCGGTCTCTGTTTTTAGTTTGCGCTTTTGCTTTCTGGTGCACGAATTTGCAATCCATATAACTAACCAGCAAGTGCACTGGGTCGTCCAAGTAATACCTTACGTGAGTAAGGGTCGATCCCACGGAGATTATTGGTTTGAAGCAAGCTATGTTTATTTTATTAATCTTAGTCAGGATGCCAATAAGGTTATTTGGATTTAATTGTAAGAAGTAAAAGTGTTTGGAATAAGTAATTGTTACTTTATTAATGGAGAATATGTTGGAGTTTTGGAGATTCTTTGTCCTCTGAATTTCTGCAATGTAATATTCAACTCAATTGTTTGTAAAGTTCCATCCATGGCAAGCTGTATGTAGGGTGTCACCATTGTCAGTGGCTACTTCCCATCCTCTTAGTGAAAACGGTCCAGATGCTCTGTCACAGCACGGCTAATCAGCTGTTGGTTCTCGATCATGTTGGAATAGGATCCATTGATCCTTTTGCGTTTGTCATCACGCCCAGCAATCGCGAGTTTGAAGCTCGTCACAGCCATTCAATCCTTGAATCCTACTCGGAATACCACAGACAAGGTTTAGACTATCCGGATCCTCAAGAGTGGCCACCATCAGTTCTAGCTTATACCACGAAGATTCTGATTAAGGAAGCTAAGAGATGCTCATTCAATCTGAGGTAGAACGGAGGTGTTTGTCAGGCACACGTTCATGGATTGAGGAGGGTGATGAGTGTCACAGATCATCACCTCCTTCACAATTAAGCGCGAATGAACATCTTAGATAGGAACACACACACGTTTGAATGGAGAAATAGAAACAATTGCATTAATTCATTGAGACGCTACAGAGCTCCTCATCCCCAACAATGGAGTTTAGAGACTCATGCCGTCAAAGTGTATAAAATTCAGATCTGAAAATGTCATGAGATGCAAAATAAGTCTCTAAAAGTTGTTGAAATAGTAAACTAATAACCTAGGTTTACATAAAATGAGTAAACTATGATAGATAGTGCAGAAATCCACTTCTAGGGCCCACTTGGTGTGTGCTGGGGCTGATACTTAAGCTTCTCACGTGCCTGGGCTGTTTTGGGCGTTCAACGCCAGGTTGTAACCTGTTTCTGGCGTTGAACTCCAACTTGTAACTTGTTTCTGACGCTGGACGCCAGACTGCAACATGAAACTGGCGTTGAACGCCAGTTTACGTCATTTATCTTCGCGCAAAGTATGAACTATTATATATTGATGGAAAGCCCTGGACATCGACTTTCCAACCCAATTGAGAGTGCGTCAATTGGACTTCTGTAGCTCCAAAAAATCCATTCCGAGTGCAGGGAGGTCAGGATCCAACAACATCAGCAGTCCTTTTTCAGCCTCACTCAGATTTTTGCTCAGCTCCCTCAATTTCAGCCAGAAAATACCTGAAATCACAGAAAAACACACAAACTCATAGTAAAGTCCAGAAATATGATTTTTGCCTAAAAACTAATAATATTCTACTAAAAACTAATTAAAACATGCTAAAATCTAAATGAAATTACCCCCAAAAGGCGTATAAAATATCTGCTCATCACAACACCAAACTTAAACTGTTGCTTGTCCTCAAGCAACTAGGCAAATAAAATAGGATGAAAAGAAATTTAGAAGTAATAATATCTCAGAGTTTTAAATGGAGCTCAGATTCTTATTAGATGAGCGGGGCTTGTAGCTTTTTGTTTCTGAACAGTTTTGGCATCTCCCTTTATCCTTTGAAATTTAGAATGATTGGCATCCATAGGAACTTAGAATTCCGATAGTATTATTGATTCTCCTAGTGTAGTATGGTGATTCTTGAACACAGTCACTTTGTGAGTCTTGGCCGTGGCCCTAAGCACTTTGTTTTCCAGTATTACCACCGAATACATAAATGCCACAGACACATGACTGGGTGAACCTTTTCAGATTGTGACTCAGCTTTGCTAACGTCCCCAGTTAGAGGTGTCCAGAGCTCTTAAGCACACTCTTTTTGCTTTGGATCACTACTTTAACCACTCAGTCTCAAGCTTTTCACTTGGACCTTCATGACACAAGCACATGGTTAGGGACAGCTTGATTTAGCCGCTTAGGCCTGGATTTTATTTCCTTGGGCCCTCCTATCCATTGATGCTCAAAGCCTTGGATATTTTTTTACCCTTGCCTTTTGGTTTTAAAGGCTATTGGCTTTTTCTACTTGCTTTTTCTTTTTCTTTCTATTTTTTTTTCACTTTTCTTCTTTCTTTTTTTCGCAAGCTTGTTTTTTTTCACTGCTTTTTCTTGCTTAAAGAATCACTTTCATGATTTTTCAGATCATCAATAACATTTCTCTTGTTCATCATTCTTTCAGGAGCCAACAATTTTAACATTCATAAAATTCAATATCAAAAATATACACTGTTTAGGCATTCATTCAGAAGACAAAAAGTATTGCCACCACATATAAATAATAAGAATTTTTCTTATTAAGAACTCGAAAAAATATTGCCTCTTTATTCTAAAAATCTACTATTTTATTCATGTTTGATGATGATGAGAAAAATAAATTATAGCTTAATTGGTGATAAAATCAAAATAGAGATACTAATTACTACTACTAATATATAACTTCTAAGGTAAATTCATAATAAGAACAGTTATCACAAAGTTAAGGCAAAGATTAGGACTCAACAACCTTTATTTTGGGAAGTGGGGGTTCCTCTAGTCTGTGGGATGCTTGATCCTTCAAGAGATAATTTCTGACGCTTCAGTTTCTTCAAGTCACATCCTTGCTCTTCCTGTTCCCTTAGGTGCCATGATCTTGATTAGTTTTAGCTCAGTGATCATGGTAAATCACACCAAACTTAGAGGTTTGCTTGTCCTCAAGCAAAAGAAAGGATAGGAGAGGAATAGAGGGAGAGGCAATTTCGAAATCCAAAAGATATGATGAGTTGAAAAATATTTGAAAAAGAAAAAAATTTGTGTTTATGAATTAAGATACATTTGATATTTTTGAAAAAGGGATTTTAGAAATTAGGGTTTTTAGAAATTAGGATTAAAATTTTTGGAATTGAAGGATGATATTTTGAAATATGTTTATGCAAGAAATCATGAATTGAAACATAAAAATTAGAAAATTTTGTGAAGAAAAACAAATTTTACCTCCTCCCCACCATCCTGGCGTTAAACGCCCAACTGCTGCATGTTTTGGGCGTTTAACGCCCAATTGCTGCTTCTCCTGGGCGTTCAACGCCCAGCTGTTGCTTCTTTCTGGCGTTGAACACCAGGAAGTCCTTTGTCACTGGGCGTTTTTCTAAACGCCCAAGATGCTGTAATTCTGGCATTCAACGCCCAGAAGATGCTCCTTTCTGGCGTTCAACGCCCAGATGGCTATCCTTACTGGCGTTGAACGCCCAGTGGATGCTTCTTTTGGGCGTTCAACGCCCAAAACTTTTCTTACTGGCTTTTTCACACCAGTGAGCTTCCAAATTCCCCTGTAACTCTGTGAATTCAATCAATTGCTATTTTACCTTTTGAAGATACTTTGACATATACCTATAAAAATCAATTAATTAACAAAAACAAATAAAATTAAATTTTGTGAATGGCTGGGTTGCCTCCCAGCAAGCGCTTCTTTAATGTCGTTAGCTGGACTATTACTGAGCTTTAATCAAGTCTCAGTTTTGAGCATTCTTGCTCAAAATTGCTTTCAAGATAATGTTTAACTCTATGTCCATTAACAATGAACTTTTTGTTAGAGTCATTATCCTGAAGCTCTACGTATCCATATGGTGATACATTTGTAATTACATATGGACCTCTCCACCGGGATTTTAATTTCCCAGGGAATAATTTGAGCCTAGAATTAAATAGCAGAACTTTCTGCCCCGACTCAAAGACTCTGTATGACAATTTCTTATCATGCCATCTTTTTGCTTTCTCTTTGTAAATTTTTGCATTCTCGAAAGCATTGAGTCTAAATTCCTCTAGCTCATTTAACTGAAGCAATCGTTTTTCTCCAGCTAACTTGGCATCAAGGTTCAGGAATCTGGTTGCCCAGTAGGCCTTATGTTCCAGTTCCACTGGCAAGTGACATGCCTTTCCATACACAAGCTGATATGGAGAGGTCCCTATAGGGGTCTTGAATGCTGTTCTATATGCCCACAGAGCATCATCCAAGCTTCTTGCCCAATCCCTTCTACGGTTAATTACAGTCCGTTCCAGGATTCTTTTGAGTTCTCTATTTGAGACATCAGCTTGCCCATTAGTCTGTGGGTGATATGGAGTGGCCACTGATGCAAATGCATATTTGCATTATTAGTTAGTTAGTTTAGTTAGTTTTAGCTTAATTTCACTCATTTTCTCTAAATAAACAAGTCCTTTTATGAGTTTTGTTCCCATGCATGAGAGTACTTAGGAATGTGTTGATTCTAGCCAAAATCATGCACATGATTTAAGGAATGCACATATGAATGAGTATGAATGAATCTCATGAAATTTATTGCATGAATTGGTAAGACTTTGAAGCTATTTCCCTTGTTGATGATAGGTGATGAAACAAGGATGCATGGAAGCAAGAATGATGCAAGCTGGGCAAGAAGTTGGCGTTGCCAACTTGGAGGATAAGGGGCGTTGTTCTTGGCAACGCCAGGCAGCCTTGGAAGCAAAGTTGGCGTTGCCAACTCTAGAACCAAGTTGCCAACGCCACACACAAGCCACAAGCAAGCAAGCTTGACCCTGGAGGCAACCAAGGAGCAAAGTTGGCGTTGCCAACTTGAGATCCACGTTGCCAACGCCACAACACAAGGCAAGCTTGGCCCTGGAAGAAGCAAAGTTGGCGTTGCCAACTTGAGGAGGGCGTTGCCAACGCCACACACAAGCAAATTTTGGCACCAAGTCTTGGCGCACCAACCAGGTTGCCAACGCCCAATGGCGCACCAACCAGGTTGCCAAACGCCCAATGGCGCACCAACCAGGTTGCCAAACGCCCAATGGCGCACCAACCGCGTTGCAAACGCCCATCAGCCCACCATCCGCGTTGCCAACGCCAATCAAAGGCACCATCCGCGTTGCCAACGCCAATCAAGGCATCATCCAAGTTGCTAACGCCAGGGAGAGGCACCATTCAAGTTGCCAACGCCAGGGAGATGTACCATGCACGTTGCCAACGCCCAATGGCCTTGCCATGCACGTTGCCAACGCCAGGAAGCAAGCATGGAGCCTTGAGAAGGGCTCGAGCACGTTGCCAACGTGCTAAAGAGAAGGAGTTATTCACAACAACGCCAGGAAATTATGGTGCACGTTGCTAACTTGAAATGTATGGGCGTTATTCACAACAACTCCAACAAGGCAGCCTGACCATGTCCTCTTCAATGGAAGATATCTTGAGCTACAGAGATCCAAATTGAGTGCTTCCAGTTGCATTGGAAAGCTGACATTCAGAGCTTTCCAACCATATATAATAGTCTATGATGGAGCACAAAATTGAAGCCAAACCAGAGTCATCTTTAGGCCCTAAAAACAAGAACATGAAGTGAAATTCAAGAAAGCTAGAGATTGGCCTTGGGGTGTGGGTCGAGCACGTTGCCAACGTGCCACAAGGGGGGCATGTTTTGCAACAACGCCAGCTCCAAGTCCTTGCCTTGGGAGAGTGATGCACGGGCACGTTGCCAACTTGGGGTTGAGGGTGCGTTATTCACAACAACTTGGCAACAACTTGGCAGCTTGACCTTACCTTCTTTGAGGAACCATAACTTGAGCTAGGAAAGTCCAATTGAGGTGATTCCAGTGGCATTAGAAAATAGACATCAAGAGCTTTCCAATGATGTATAATAGTCCAGATTGAAGCTGAAGGTTGACACTCAAATTCTGGGCTACATTTAGCATGAAAGTAAGGCCAATAAGAGGAAAAGCAAGTTGTTGGCAACAACTTGGGCTAGCAACGCCCAAGTCTCATACTTCATGCCCAGGAAATTGTCCTGCACGTTGCCAACGTGCATTTGGCCTGGAGTTAGTGCCAATAACGCCAAGCCAATGGGCCAGAATCATGATGAATGAACCCTTCCTTTCCAAGCCTAGCAACACCTCCAATTGAGCCAAGAATTCAACAATGAGAAAGCCCACATTGCTAACCCAAATTGAAGATCTCTGAAGAGTTTTAGGAGTAGTATAAATAGAAGAGATTGATGTACTTGTAGGGGACTTTTTACACTTTTACTTTACTTTTTGACACTTAGACATTTTTACACTTTTTAGCACTTGTATTGGAAACTCTTTTGGTACTTCCGAGAGGAGGCCCAGAGAGCCAATTTTGGTTCATCTTGGAACTTCTCTTCTTCATTTTCTTAATCTTTAAGCATTTCATTTTCTTCTTCTTCTTCCTTTATACTTAGTTTAATTTTGATTTATGGCAATTGTTGTTGAAATTGGAGCAATGACTCACTAAACCCCACTTTCATTAGGGGGAGGAGCTCTGTTGGTTGGAATGAATTGGTGAACCCATCTTCTCCTCCTCAATTCTAGTGGTTGATCTAAAGAGGAAACTCTTGATCTTCAAAGATTCAACCACCATCGAGAGAGGGGTTAATCTATATGAATTATGTGGTGAGATTGAGGAATGAGCCACATAATTCAGTTTAGAGTTCATCCTTTCATGATTTCCTTAATCAATATACCTTGGTTAGTATGTGAGATGTAACTCTCCTTGGTTGAGATTATGGGAATTGTGTGGCTGGATTAAAATTGAGCTTCATCTCTTCTCATGAACAATTAGATCACGAGAGTGGCAATTGGTTATGTTGAGAGAGATTGACTCACCAAGAGATTGGGATTCAATCACCCATTTGCCATGGATCTATACCCATGATTGAGGAAGATTTGACTAACATCAATTCATGAAAACTAACATCTCTGATCCCTAATGATCTTCTTTATCATTAATTCTCATTTCTCTTGCTCTAGTTATTTGATTACCCATTTCCCAATCCCCTTCTACACTCTTGCAATTTAATATTCTTGTCATTTACATTCTGTTTCTTTATTTTTTGCTATTTACTCTTATGCTCCTTAGAATTCAGCACTTTATTTTACTGCAATTTACTTTTGATGTCATTTAAGTTTCTTGCAATTTAAGTTTCCGTTATTTACCATTCATTATATTTCTATTGTCTTGTTCTTAAATTCCTTGCAATTTAAATTCCTGCACTTATGTTCAAAAGTTACATTAATCACAAAATCAAAATCTTATTCGCTTAACTAAATCTACCATTTAACTAAAGTTGCTTAATCTACCAATCTCCGTGGGATCGACCTCACTCTAAGTGAGTTTTACTACTTGATACGACCCGGTATACTTGCCGGTAAATACGTGAACTTAATTTTTACGTATCAAGTTTTTGGCGCCGTTGCCGGGGATTGGAAAGATTGACAATGATTAAGTGAAAGGTGGTTTAGATTAAGCATTTTTTTTAGTATTTTTGTTAAGCCCACTAACTGTTTGATACTTTGTTTCACTAACTCCAATTCCACTCTAGTTTTAGAGTGTCTCACTTGTGATTTTGGTTTGTTTGTGTATGTCAGGAGCTAGTAGACGTAATATTAAGGACGAGAGAACCCTCCGAAGGATAAGGAGAGCAGAAAGAGGAAAGGGAATAGTTGGTGAAGAGGAGTCAGAGGAAGAAGATCAAACCATGGAGGATGAGATGCCAAATCCTCCTGGAGGGGTCAACAATAATGGTGGACACGCTAGAAGGGTGTTATCTTCATATACTATCCCTGACCCAAGACATTGTGGGAGTAGTATAGCCACTCCAAATGTTCAGGCCAATAACTTTGAGTTAAAACCTCAGCTCATCACTTTGGTACAGAACAATTGCTCTTATGGAGGGGGACCTCTTGAAGACCCAAATCAACATCTATCTGTTTTTCTGAGGATATGCAATACAGTGAAGACAAATGGAGTGCATCCAGATGTTTACAAGTTGTTGCTATTCCCATTCTCTTTGAGGGATAAGGCCACTCAATGGCTAGAATCATTCCCCAAGGAAAGCCTCAATGATTGGAATGAGGTGATGAGCAAATTTCTAGCAAAGTTCTACCCACCTCAAAAGATCATCAAGTTGAAGACAGAGGTTCAAACTTTCAGGCAAATGGAAGGGGAGTCATTGTATGAAGCTTGGGAAAGATATAAGGCACTAATGAGAAGATGCCCCCCTGACATGTTTAGTGACTGGGTTAAGCTCCAGAACTTCTATGAAGGCTTAAACTTCGAAGCAAGGAAGGGACTAGACTACTCATCAGGAGGATCACTCAACATGATGAAAACTGCCGAGGAGGCCCAAGACCTCATTGAGATTGTGGCAAACAATCAATATTATTACTCATCAGAGAGGCAACACAATCCGCCCCCAAAGAAAGGTGTAATGGAACTTGAAGGTGTTGATGCTATCTTGGCACAAAACAAGTTAATGCACCAACAAATCCAACAACAAATGGAGATGATAACAAAGAGAATGGATGGTATGCAACTTGCATCAGTAAACACAACAAATCAACCATCACTTGAATGGAACCAAGGTGAAAGGATCACGGTTGAACAACCACAAGAACAAGTTCAATACATGCAGAACACTTCAAATTCTCAGGATGAATTTCATGGTGATACATACAATTCATCATGGAGAAATCAACCCAACCTAAAGTGGGGTGAAAACCATTGGCAAAAGAACAGCAACCACAACCGTAACACAAATAACCAAAATCACCATGCCACCAACACTAACCAATATAGAAAAACACAAAACACATATCAACACCCTCACAATAACTCACAAACTCACCAAAATAACTTCCCTGCACCAACATCCAACACACAGAATTACCACACTAATCCACCCAACAACTTCCAACAACAATCACCCCCCATCATACCCCCAATTGACCATCATGAGACTAGAATTGCAAATATTGAAGCAACCTTGCAAGCACTTGCTCAAACCACTCAAGCCTTAGCTAAGGGACACAAGGAACATGAGGTCATCATGAAGAATATTGAGAGACAAGTGGGACAATTGGCCAAATAAGCCGAGAAACCAACCAATGTTCTCCCAAGTGACACAATACCCAACCCAAGAGACACAGAAAAAGCCATAAAATGGGAGGAGTGTAAAGCAATCACCCTGAGAAGTGGGAAGAAAGTGGAGACAGAAGCCATTACTCAGGAAGAGCACATCAAAGAAGGCTTAAAAGAAGAGGTGAAGGAACAAAAGCAGGAGCAAGAAACCTATACACAAAGTGATAAATTAGCTAAGAAGGAGGCATTGAAAGCATACCAACCAATGCTCCCATACCCTCAGAGGTTTAAAGAAGAGAACAAAGAGAAGCAATATTCCAAATTCTTGGAAATATTCAAGACACTACACATCAACATCCCCTTCATTGAAGCGCTTGAACAAATGCCCCTATATGCTAAGTTCATGAAGGAATTGTTAACAAAGAAAAGATCCTTGAAAGAGGGACAAACGGTTGTGATGACCAGGGAGTGTAGTGCCATCATCCAGAAAAAGTTGCCAAAGAAGATGAAAGACCCAGGGAGCTTTCACATCCCCTGCACAATAGGCAACATGATGATTGAGAGAGCATTTTGTGATCTTGGTGCAAGCATAAATCTGATGCCTTTATCTTTGATGAGGAAGCTTCAGATTCATGAATTGAAACCTACAAAGATAGCCCTTCAAATGGCGGATAAATCTATTCAGCAAGCACTCGGGGTTGTAGAGAATGTATTAGTAAAGGTGGACAAATTTTTCCTCCCAGTTGACTTTGTCATTCTAGACATAGAGGAAGATGACAACACTCCCATTATTCTAGGGAGGCCCTTTTTAGCCACTGCCAGGGCATTGATAGATGTCGAAAAAGGAGAATTAATGCTAAGGGTGCATGATGAGCATATAGTGTTCCATGTCTTCAAGAATTTGCAAGACTCCACCCAAGAGGAAGAGTGTATGAAGATTGATTCCATAGATCCAAACTTGAAAGAGGCACCTGATGAGGCACTTCCAAGCTCATGCTGGAAAGAAAATGAAGAGGTGGAGGTGCTGCAACAAGCTCAAAGAATAGAGGAGAAGCTGCAATCAAAGTCAGCAGTTAAGATTCATAGCAAGGACAGTCCAAAAATTGAGATCCCAAAACCTGAACTATCTCCTGGAAAAGAAGAGAGTCCCAAGAAGAAAATGCCAAGAGGATGGAGAAACAAGAAAATCCCCACTGAAGACTTCTCACCAGGGGATAAAGTGATGCTAACTTACCAACCAATAGAGACATCTCCACACTTTTCTGGATACTACACAGTGAACAAAATCCTCTCACTTGAACATGTGGAAATCATCAAGAATGATACTGGAAGGAAGCTCACGGTGAGAGGGGAAGGATTAAGGCACTATGATCATCATCCGCCCTAAAGAGGGACAACCGTCAAGCTAATGACGATAAAAAAAAGCGCTTGTTGGGAGGCAACCCAACCAAAGGTAGTTTTTTTTAGTTAATTCAATAAAAGAGTTAAGTATATTTATCTGCATTGCAAGGAGCTAAGTTTGGTGTTGCACACCAACAGAATTCAAAGGTGAATGTGAGGTGCTAAGTTTGGTGTTCCACCAAAAAGTTTCATTAAAGACACATTTTAACCCTTTGCATGATTAGTCACTAGCTCCAAACAACCAGAAAAATTACTTAACAATTGCTACTTTTAATTTAGATTTTATTTCCTTAATTGTTATCTTTAATTTTGCTTACTTGAAACACATGTGCTACTAATGTTTCATTGTGTAAGACATTCATGATCTATCTTAGCCCCATAGCCATGGTTCTAATTGTTGCTTGAGGACAAGCAATCATTCTAAGTTTGGTGTGGGAAGGGAAAGAAAAAGAGGAGAAGGACAACAATAGAGAAGATAAATTACAAGGTTGTAAAGTTCTTTTTCCTCTCATTTGTTTCCAGCACTTTAAATTGCATGATTGTCTTATTACCTTCTTTATATGCATGTGTGGTATGAATAAGCATAGCTTGAATTTTGATTTGCAATATGTTGCTGTGGCATTATGACTACCAACTTGAGTTTTGTGAATTCAAAAGCAAAAAAAGGCATCATGATCATAAACAAACAAGGAATTAAAGAAGAACTTGGCATGTGCATACAAGTATTGGAAGGATAGTATGTTTGATTGTTGCTCAAGTACATTAGATTTTATTTAATTGAAGTTTTCATCTAGGACATTTTGTGAAATCTTTTGAAAATCATGAAAACCTTGAAGAAGCAAATGCAATTAAGGCAAGAAAAGAAAAAGGGAAAGAATGAGAAAGCTGAAGGCTCTGAGTACCAATGACAATTTCATTGTTATGTACTTGTGGTGTTTATGTATCAAGTAAAATGCTTGAAAACAAAACACTTAGAAGTCAAGGCTAGGCTCAAGTGCAAAAGCACTCCCTCAAAGCTCAAGGTTCTGAGCATCAATGATTAGAGAGTCAAGAAAAGAAAATAAAAAATGAGCCTAATGAAGTCCTCTAATTAAATGCTTGTGGTGCTTATGTATCAAGTGGTAATACTTGAAAACAAAGCATTTAGAATCGTAGCTTTGTTATTAACTCATGGGGCAAAGCACCCAAAAGGAGAAGCTAATAAGAAAAATCAAAAGCTTGTTTCAAGGAAGAATTATAAGAAAAAGATTTCATAAAGTGAGCTAGATAGAAGCATCAATCATTTACATGTCTTTTGTGATTGTAGCATGCATAGAAAACTAGCTTGCCATGAACATTAACTTGCTATTCTTCTAACCTTGGATTGTCAATCTCTATTGCATGATTCTTTTCTTGCTTGAGGACAAGCAAGGTTTAAGTTTGGTGTTGTGATGCAAATGCATATTTGCATTATTAGTTAGTTAGTTTAGTTAGTTTTAGCTTAATTTCACTCATTTTCTCTAAATAAACAAGTCCTTTTATGAGTTTTGTTCCCATGCATGAGAGTACTTAGGAATGTGTTGATTCTAGCCAAATTCATGCACATGATTTAAGGAATGCACATATGAATGAGTATGAATGAATCTCATGAAATTTATTGCATGAATTGGTAAGACTTTGAAGCTATTTCCCTTGTTGATGATAGGTGATGAAACAAGGATGCATGGAAGCAAGAATGATGCAAGCTGGGCAAGAAGTTGGCGTTGCCAACTTGGAGGATAAGGGGCGTTGTTCTTGGCAACGCCAGGCAGCCTTGGAAGCAAAGTTGGCGTTGCCAACTCTAGAACTAAGTTGCCAACGCCACACACAAGCCACAAGCAAGCAAGCTTGACCCTGGAGGCAACCAAGGAGCAAAGTTGGCGTTGCCAACTTGAGATCCACGTTGCCAACGCCACAACACAAGGCAAGCTTGGCCCTGGAAGAAGCAAAGTTGGCGTTGCCAACTTGAGGAGGGCGTTGCCAACGCCACACACAAGCAAATTTTGGCACCAAGTCTTGGCGCACCAACCAGGTTGCCAACGCCCAATGGCGCACCAACCAGGTTGCCAAACGCCCAATGGCGCACCAACCAGGTTGCCAAACGCCCAATGGCGCACCAACCGCGTTGCAAACGCCCATCAGCCCACCATCCGCGTTGCCAACGCCAATCAAAGGCACCATCCGCGTTGCCAACGCCAATCAAGGCATCATCCAAGTTGCTAACGCCAGGGAGAGGCACCATTCAAGTTGCCAACGCCAGGGAGATGTACCATGCACGTTGCCAACGCCCAATGGCCTTGCCATGCACGTTGCCAACGCCAGGAAGCAAGCATGGAGCCTTGAGAAGGGCTCGAGCACGTTGCCAACGTGCTAAAGAGAAGGAGTTATTCACAACAACGCCAGGAAATTATGGTGCACGTTGCTAACTTGAAATGTATGGGCGTTATTCACAACAACTCCAACAAGGCAGCCTGACCATGTCCTCTTCAATGGAAGATATCTTGAGCTACAAAGATCCAAATTGAGTGCTTCCAGTTGCATTGGAAAGCTGACATTCAGAGCTTTCCAACCATATATAATAGTCTATGATGGAGCACAAAATTGAAGCCAAACCAGAGTCATCTTTAGGCCCTAAAAACAAGAACATGAAGTGAAATTCAAGAAAGCTAGAGATTGGCCTTGGGGTGTGGGTCGAGCACGTTGCCAACGTGCCACAAGGGGGGCGTGTTTTGCAACAACGCCAGCCCCAAGTCCTTGCCTTGGGAGAGTGATGCACGGGCACGTTGCCAACTTGGGGTTGAGGGTGCGTTATTCACAACAACTTGGCAACAACTTGGCAGCTTGACCTTACCTTCTTTGAGGAACCATAACTTGAGCTAGGAAAGTCCAATTGAGGTGATTCCAGTGGCATTAGAAAATAGACATCAAGAGCTTTCCAATGATGTATAATAGTCCAGATTGAAGCTGAAGGTTGACACTCAAATTCTGGGCTACATTTAGCATGAAAGTAAGGCCAAGAAGAGGAAAAGCAAGTTGTTGGCAACAACTTGGGCTAGCAACGCCCAAGTCTCATACTTCATGCCCAGGAAATTGTCCTGCACGTTGCCAACGTGCATTTGGCCTGGAGTTAGTGCCAATAACGCCAAGCCAATGGGCCAGAATCATGATGAATGAACCCTTCCTTTCCAAGCCTAGCAACACCTCCAATTGAGCCAAGAATTCAACAATGAGAAAGCCCACATTGCTAACCCAAATTGAAGATCTCTGAAGAGTTTTAGAGTAGTATAAATAGAAGAGATTGATGTACTTGTAGGGGACTTTTTACACTTTTACTTTACTTTTTGACACTTAGACATTTTTACACTTTTTAGCACTTGTATTGGAAACTCTTTTGGTACTTCCGAGAGGAGACCCAGAGAGCCAATTTTGGTTCATCTTGGAACTTCTCTTCTTCATTTTCTTAATCTTTAAGCATTTCATTTTCTTCTTCTTCTTCCTTTATACTTAGTTTAATTTTGATTTATGGCAATTGTTGTTGAAATTGGAGCAATGACTCACTAAACCCCACTTTCATTAGGGGGAGGAGCTCTGTTGGTTGGAATGAATTGGTGAACCCATCTTCTCCTCCTCAATTCTAGTGGTTGATCTAAAGAGGAAACTCTTGATCTTCAAAGATTCAACCACCATCGAGAGAGGGGTTAATCTATATGAATTATGTGGTGAGATTGAGGAATGAGCCACATAATTCAGTTTAGAGTTCATCCTTTCATGATTTCCTTAATCAATATACCTTGGTTAGTATGTGAGATGTAACTCTCCTTGGTTGAGATTATGGGAATTGTGTGGCTGGATTAAAATTGAGCTTCATCTCTTCTCATGAACAATTAGATCACGAGAGTGGCAATTGGTTATGTTGAGAGAGATTGACTCACCAAGAGATTGGGATTCAATCACCCATTTGCCATGGATCTATACCCATGATTGAGGAAGATTTGACTAACATCAATTCATGAAAACTAACATCTCTGATCCCTAATGATCTTCTTTATCATTAATTCTCATTTCTCTTGCTCTAGTTATTTGATTACCCATTTCCCAATCCCCTTCTACACTCTTGCAATTTAATATTCTTGTCATTTACATTCTGTTTCTTTATTTCGTGCTATTTACTCTTATGCTCCTTAGAATTCAGCACTTTATTTTACTGCAATTTACTTTTGATGTCATTTAAGTTTCTTGCAATTTAAGTTTCCGTTATTTACCATTCATTATATTTCTATTGTCTTGTTCTTAAATTCCTTGCAATTTAAATTCCTGCACTTATGTTCAAAAGTTACATTAATCACAAAATCAAAATCTTATTCGCTTAACTAAATCTACCATTTAACTAAAGTTGCTTAATCTACCAATCTCCGTGGGATCGACCTCACTCTAAGTGAGTTTTACTACTTGATACGACCCGGTATACTTGCCGGTAAATACGTGAACTTAATTTTTACGTATCAGCCACCCTGTGGCTAACTCCATAACGAACCAAAGCAGAATATAGCTGTTTATTGCAGAAATGAGTGCCCCCATCACTGATTAGTACTCTAGGGGTACCAAATCTGCTGAAGATGTGTTTCTGGAGGAATTTTAACACAGTCTTAGTGTTATTAGTGGGTGTCGCAACAGCTTCCACCCATTTGGATACATAATCCACTGCCACCAGAATATAAGTGTTTGAGTATGATGGTGGGAAAGGTCCCATGAAGTCAATACCCCATACATCAAACAACTCAATCTCTAAGATCCCTTGTTGAGGCATGGCATAACTGTGAGGCAGATTACCAGATCTTTGGCAACTGTCACAATTAAGTACAAACACTCGGGAATCTTTATAGAGGGTAGGCCAGTAGAAGCCGCATTGGAGGACTCTTGTGGCTGTTCGCTCACTTCCAAAATGTCCTCCATACTGGGATCTATGGCAATGCCATAGGATCTTCTGCGCTTCTTCTTTAGGCACACATCTACGGATTACTCCGTCTGCACATCTCTTAAAGAGATACGGCTCATCCCAAAGATAATACTTTGCATCCGTGATCAGCTTCTTTGATTGCTGCCTACTGTATTCTTTGGGTATGAATCTCACTGCCTTGTAGTTTGCAATGTCTGCAAACCATGGCACTTCCTGGATGGCAAAGAGTTGCTCATCCGGAAAGTTTTCGGAGTCAGTAAGAGGGAGGGATGCCCCTTCTACTGGTTCTATTCGGGACAGGTGATCTGCTACCTGATTCTCTGTCACTTTTCTGTCTCTTATTTCTATATCAAACTCTTGCAGAAGTAACACCCATCTTATGAGTCTGGGTTTTGAAACTTGCTTTGTGAGTAGATATTTAAGAGCAGCATGGTCAGTGTACACAATCACTTTTGATCCTACTAAATAGGATCTAAACTTGTCAATGGTGTAAACCACAAGTAGCTCTTTTTCTGTGGTTGTGTAGTTCTTCTGTGCGTCATTTAGAACACGACTGGCATAGTAAATGATGTGCAGGAGCTTGTCATGCCTTTGTCCCAACATTGCACCAATGGCATGGTCACTGGCATCACACATTAGTTCAAATGGCAATGTCCAGTTTGGTGTAGAGATTATTGGTGCTGTGACCAATTTAGCTTTCAGAGTTTCAAATTCCTGCAGACACTCTTTATCAAAGATAAATGGCGTGTCAGCAACTAGCAGGTTGCTCAGAGGTTTGGCGATTTTTGAAAAATCCTTTATAAACCTCCTATAGAATCCTGCATGCCCCAGAAAGCTTCTGATTGCCTTAACATTGGCAGGTGGTGGTAATTTTTCAATTACCTCTACCTTAGCTTGATCCACCTCTATTCCCTTGTTCGAAATTTTGTGCCCAAGGACAATTCCTTCAGTCACCATAAAGTGACACTTCTCCCAGTTTAAAACCAGGTTAGTCTCTTGGCATCTCTTTAGAACAAGTGCTAGATGATCAAGACAGGAGCTGAATGAGTCTCCAAATACTGAAAAGTCATCCATGAAAACTTCCAGAAATTTTTCCACCATATCAGAGAAAATTGAGAGCATGCACCTCGGAAAGGTTGCAGGTGCATTGCACAGGCCAAATGGCATCCTTCTGTATGCAAATACTCCAGAGGGACATGTGAATGCCGTTTTCTCTTGATCCTGGGGATCTACTGCAATTTGATTATAACCTGAATATCCATCCAGGAAGCAGTAGTATTCATGACCTGCTAGTCTTTCTAGCATCTGGTCTATGAATGGTAAAGGAAAATGATTCTTTCTGGTGGCTGTATTGAGCCTTCTATAATCAATACACATACGCCACCCTGTAACTGTTCTTGTAGAAACCAGTTCATTTTTTTCATTATGAACCACTGTCATGCCTCCCTTCTTAGGGACGACTTGGACAGGGCTTACCCAGGGGCTGTCAGAAATAGGATAAATAATTCCAGCCTCTAGTAATTTAGTGAACTCTTTCTGCACCACTTCCTTCATGGCTGGATTCAGTCGCCTTTGTGGTTGGACCACTGGCTTGGCGTCACCTTCCAATAGGATCTTGTGCATGCATCTGGCTGGGCTAATGCCCTTAAGGTCACTGATGGACCACTGATGAGCGGATAATTTGTACGCTTTTCGGCATTGTTTTTAATATATTTTTAGTATGTTTTAGTTAGTTTTTATTATATTTTTGTTAGTTTTTAGTTAAAATTCACTTTTCTGGACTTTACTATGAGTTTGTGTGTTTTTCTGTGATTTCAGGTATTTTCTGGCTGAAATTGAGGGACTTGAGCAAAAATCTGATTCAAAGACTGAAAAGGACTGCAGATGCTGTTGGATTCTGACCTCCCTGCACTCGAAGTGGATTTTCGGGAGCTACAGAAGCCCAATTGTAGCGCTCTCAAGGCATTGGAAAGTAGACATCCTGGGCTTTCCAGCAATGTATAATAGTCCATACTTTCCCCAAGATTGGTTGGCCCAAACCGGCGTTCCAAATCAGCTCAAGAATGCCCGGTGTTAAACGCCGGAACTGGCACAAGAATGGGAGTTAAACGCCCAAACTGGCACAAAAGCTGGCGTTTAACTCCAAGAAAAGTCTCTACACGAAAATACTTCAATGCTCAGCCCAAGCACATATCGAGTGGGCCCGGAAGTGGATTTTTCTGTCATTTACTCATTTCTGTAAACCCTACGCTACTAGTTCTCTACAAATAGGACCTTTTGCTATTGTATTTTCATCTCTGGATCTTAGATCATCTTTAGATCTTTGAATCTTTTGATTACGTATTAGGAGGCTGGCCATTCGGCCATGCCTAGTGATGGTGTTTTTGCGGAAAACGAATTTCCAACACACAAATCCAACCGGCAAGTGCACCGGGTCGCATCAAGTAATAATAACTCACGGGAGTGAGGTCGATCTCACAGGGATTGATGGATCAAGCAACTTTAGTGGGTGATTAGTTTAGTCAAGCTAACATTTATGTGAATTGTGTGAAATTGTAACCAACAGAAAGTAAAGGACAATGAATTTAAAGTTGCAGAATGTAAATTGGCAAGTAACTTAAAGAGCAAGAAATGTAAATTGCAAGAATCTTAAATTGCAAGAATTATAAATTGCATGAAATTGTAAAGGGGATTGGGAATTGGATTTGCAGAATTTAAACAAGGAAAAGTAAATTGCAACAATTAGAAGATTGGAATATAACTTGATTGAATCGGATCAAAAAAACAGAAACGTAAATAAACATGAAAAGCATTAAACAGAGAATGTGAAATTGGAATTCAGATCTCCGGACCCAAGAGACTAGATAACCAAGTCTAGATCTCAATGCCTTCCTAGATCCAACAAGAGCAATTGCAAAGAAATTAAAGAAATGTAAAGTGCAGAAGGAATAGATGAAGAAGCAATTAACCGAAACTGAAATTCAAGTGTGCAGTAAATAAAGCAGAGAGATCTTAGGATGATATTGAAACAGAATTCCTTCAATTCTCCAACCCAAGACTCAAAAACAAATTAAAGAGAGAGCTCTCGAATCCTAGTGCTCCCTAGTGGAGCCAGCCTCCTCACAAATATGAAAATGATGCCTTATATAGGCTTTACAAAATGGAAATGAAAATGAAATTAAAAACAAATTACAATTAAATGAAATTCCTATTTTATCTATTTCTTGTGCCTTTGAGTGATGATCATGGGCCCTTGCTCTTGATGGAATTGGGTTGATAGAGGCCTTGGTTGATTGCTCTTGGAGTTTGAGGAGGAACCGAAGTGAACCGGGTTTGAATTTTGCAAAAGTTGGAGTAAAAGTTTGAGCAAAAGTTAGGGGTCTAACTTTTCTCCAACTTTTCGTATCAGCTACCATAATCTGCTGATACCAACGTTGGGGCAAAAGTTTAGGGTCTAACTTTTGCTCCAACGTTGGCCTCCCTTATGCACATTTATGGCGCCAACTTTGTCCTCTTGTCATGTTGCCAATTTTATGCCCAATATAGACTATCATATATGGTTGGAAAGCTATAAATGTCAGCTTTCTAACCCACTTGGAATCTCTTCAATTGGACATCTACAACTCAAGTTATGATCATTTGAAGAGGGCATGGTTGCTGGCTTTGGTGTGCAGCGTTTGAGGTAAAGTTTGCCTCAAACGTTGGCGAAAACGCCAGTTCTGGAGGCTCAAACGTATTGTCCACCCCACACTATTATATATTGTTGGAAATCCCTGAATGTCTACTTTCCATTGCCGTTGGAAGCGCATCAATTGGAGCTCTACAGCTCGAGTTATACTCCGTTGAAGGTGCAGAGGTCAGTTGGCCTCACTGCAGGTTGCCACCATGTTCGTTTATGCACATTGCGGGGCAGTTTTCTCCCTCAATTTTAGTGTCCACCATGCAGTGCCATATATGCTTGGAAAGCTCTTGATTCCTACTTTCCAATGCTTCTTGAATCACCTCATTTGGAGCTCTGTAGCTCAAGTTATTCTTGTTGGAAGTATACCCCTTCAAGCTGTTGTGGTGTGTGGCGCCAACGTTAGCCCAAAAGTTAGGGGTCTAACGTTGGCGCAAACTTTTGCTCCCCCTTTGTATTTCCCATGTGCCAATGTTAGCCCAAAAGTTAGGGGTCTAACGTTGGCGCAAACTTTTGGTGGTTAGGGGTATTTTCATGTGCCAACGTTAGCCCAAAAGTTAGGGGTCTAACGTTGGCGCAAACTTTTGGTGCCCAGGGAGTAATTTTCAAGTTCCAACGTTAGCCCAAAAGTTAGGGGTCTAACGTTGGGGCTAACTTTTCACCCAAAAGTTTGTGCAAAAGTTTGAGGCTAACTTTAGGTCTAGCTTTTTGCTTCCTGGTTCAATTTTACTTATTCCATTGTCCTCTCTTTACTCCTAGCCATTCCTTCTTGCTTCAACCTTTCTCCAAGCTCTCTTCACCTATCATTAATCAACCAAACACATCAAAGCTATGCTCAAAATCATGAGATATTCATTCTTTCATAATATGTGACAATTATAGCATAAAACCTCATGAAATGGCATGAATTCATACATGGTTGATTAAATCAAAGGAAGCATGAAAATCTACCCAATTGGCTTGCTTATGGCTCAAGAAAGTGCATAGAACCTATTGAAAACAAAGGAAAAAGCATAGAAAAACATGACATGGTGACATGTCATCACCTAGACCTTATTCTTATGTATTTTCAACGGTGGAGTTTCTACACACCATAGATTAAGGTGTGGAGCTCTGCTGTACCTCGAGTATTAATGCAATTACTATTGTTCTTCTATTCAATTCAGCTTGTTCTTATTCCAAGATATTCATTCGCACTCAAGAACTTGATGAATGTGATGATTATGTGACGCTCATCATCATTCTCACTTATGAACGCGTGCCTGACAACCACTCCCGTTCTACAAGCAAATAAGGCTTGAATGTTTATCTCTTGGATTCTTTAATCGGAATCTTCGTGGTATAAGCTAGAATTGTTGGCGGCATTCAAGAGAATCCGGAAGGTCTAAACCTTGTCTGTGGTATTCTGAGTAAGATTCAATGATTGAATGGCTGTGACGAGCTTCAAACTCCTGAAGGCTGGGCGTTAGTGACAGACGCAAAAGAATCACTGGATTCTATTCCAACCTGATTGAGAACCGACAGATGATTAGCCGTGCCGTGACAGGGTGCGTTGAACATTTTCACTGAGAAGACGGGATTGTAGCCACTGACAACGGTGATGCCCAATATACAGCTTGCCATGGAAAGGAGTAAGAAGGATTGGATGAAGACAGTAGGAAAGCAGAGAGACGGAAGGGACAAAGCATCTCCATAGGCTTATCTGAAATTCTCACCAATGAATTACATAAGTATCTCTATCCTTGTTTTATGCTTTATTCATATATCATTCATATCCTTGTTTTATGCTTTATTGATTTACATAAGTATTCTATCCCTTTTATTATTTCTTCTATTTTCTTATTTCTATTTTCGAAACCATAAACCAATTTAATTTGCCTAACTGAGATTTACAAGGTGACCATAGCTTGCTTCATACCAACAATCTCCATGGGATCGACCCTTACTCGCGTAAGGTTTATTACTTGGACGACCCAGTGCACTTGCTGGTTAGTTGTGCGAAGTTGTGTTTATATCATGGTATTGAGCACCAAGTTTTTGTATTCATTACCGGGGATTATTTGAGTTGTGAAAAGTAGTGATCACAATTTCGTGCACCAAGTTTTTGGCGCCGTTGCCGGGGATTGTTTCGAGTATGGAGAACTGACGGTTCATCTTGTTGCTTAGATTAGGTATTTTTCTTCAGAGTTCTTAAGAATGAATTCTAGTGTTTCAAGGTGATGTTCTTATCATCACCAAAGCTGATTGATTCTCATCAATTTAGCTCTTGAATGTAATGTCCTGCTGAAGCTTGGCTAGCCATGTCTAATTCCTTTAGACTAAAGCTTTAGACTAACATTGCATGATTCCTGGAATTCTCATTAAGAATTTTGATATCTTTATTTCCTTTTTTCACTTAATTTTCGAAAAATCCAAAAAAAAAATTACAAAATCATAAAAACCAAAAATATTGTATGTTTCTTGTTGAGTCTAGTGTCTCATTTTAAGTTGGTGTCAATTGCATGTTTCTGTTCTTCTTGAATTCATTCATGTGTCTTAAGTAATCTTCAAAGATGTTCTTGATGATTTTCTTGCTCTGATCTTTATATTCCCTTGACTTAAGTGTTTTGTTGTTTCTCATATGCATTCTCATTTTGTTAGTGTCAATGGTATATGATGAGCGGATATTTTATACGCTTTTTGGGGGTAATTTCATGTAGATTTTAGCATGTTTTAATTAGTTTTTAGTTAAATATTATTAGTTTTTAAGCAAAAATCATATTTCTGGACTTTACTATGAGTGTGTGTATTTTTCTGTGATTTCAGGTATTTTCTGGCTGAAATTGAGGGAGCTGAGCAAAAATCTGACTTAGGCTGAAAAAGGACTGCTGATGCTGTTGGATCCTGACCTCCCTGCACTCGAAATGGATTTTCTGGAGCTACAGGAGTCCAATTGGCGCGCTCTCAACGGCGTTGGAAAGTAGACATCCAGGGCTTTCCAGCAATATATAATAGTCCATACTTTGCGCAAGGATAGACGACGTAACTTGGCGTTGAACGCCAAGTACACGCTGCTATCTGGAGTTAAACGCCAGAAAAACGTCATGATCCGGAGTTGAACGCCCAAAACACGTCATAACCTGGAGTTTAATGCCAAGAAAGGCCTCTACTCGTGGATAGCTTTAATCTCAGCCCCAGCACACACCAAGTGGGCCCCAGAAGTGGATTTCTGCACCAATTATCTTAGTTTATTCATTTTCTGTAAACCTAGGTTACTAGTTTACTATTTAAACAACTTTTACAGACTTATCTTGTACCTCATGACATTTTCAGATCTGAATTACATACTTTTGACGGCATGAGTCTCTAAACTCCATTGTTGGGGGTGAGGAGCTCTGCAGCGTCTCGATGAATTAATACAATTCCTTTGTTTTCCATTCAACCACGCTTGTTCTTGTCTAAGATGTTTATTCACGCTTAACTGTGAAGAAGGTGATGATCCGTGACACTCATCACCTTCCTCAATCCATGAACGTGTGCCTGACAACCACCTCCGTTCTACATCAGACTGAATGAGTATCTCTTAGATTCCCCAACAGAATCTTCGTGGTATAAGCTAGATAGATGGCGGCATTCATGAGAATCCGGAAAGTCTAAACCTTGTCTGTGGTATTCCGAGTAGGATTCTGGGATTGAATGGCTGTGACGTGCTTCAAACTCCTGAGGGCTGGGCGTTAGTGACAGACGCAAAAGAATCAATGGATTCTATTCCGACCTGATTGAGAACCAACAGATGATTAGCCGTGCTGTGACAGAGCATAGGAACGTTTTCACTGAGAGGATGGGAAGTAGCCACTGACAACGGTGACACCCTACATAGAGCTTGCCATGGAAGGAATCTGCGTGTGAGAAGAGGATTTCAAGGAAGAGTTGAAGTCAAAGGACAAAGCATCTCCAAAACTCCAACATATTCTCCATTACTGCACAACAGGTAACATATTCCCCAGTCCTTTATAAACAAATAACTCTATTGTTCAAGTAATCCAAACAATTTTATTGGCATCCTGACTAAGATTAATAAAATAAGTATTAATTGCTTCACACCAATAATCTCCGTGGGATCGACCCTTACTCACGTAAGGTATTACTTGGACGACCCAGTGCACTTGCTGGTTAGTTGAACGGAATTGTGAAAAGGAAGTAATCAGTTAGTTGAGTCAGTTCTTTTTGGCACATGCCAAAGAGTCATTAACTAAGGATCACAATTTCGTCCACCAAGTTTTTGGCGCCGTTGCCGGGGATTATTGAGTTTGGACAATTGAAGGCTTATTTTATTTCTTAGATTAGGAATAATTTATTTTTATTTATTTTTATTATAGAGTCATTAAATCTTGATAGGATAGTTTCTTTTCAGAAATTCTTTTAAAAATTTATTATTTTCTTTTAATTAATTGCTAATTTTCGTGAGTTTAGTGTCTTGTTCTAAGTTTGGTGTCAATTGCATATCTCATATTTTTCTTTAAAATTTTCGACTTGTGTTCTTTGTTCTTCATTGATCTTCAAGTTGTTCTTGCTTATTTTTCTTGTTTGATCTTTAATTTTTCTTGTTTTGTGTCTTTTCTTGTTTTTCTTGTGCTTTTTCAAAACATTAGTTTTCAAAAAATTATTTTATCCATAAAAACAATACATCTTTAAAATACATTACATTTTTAAATCAGTTGGTTATAGCGTTGGCTTATGTTCTTGGCAATTGGGCACCTTCTTTTTAAAATCTTTTTTTTTCAAAAATAATTTTTCTTGATTTAATCTTGTGCCAAACTCTAAGTTTGGTGTTTTCTTGTTAATTTTAATATAATTTTCGAAAATTATCTTGGTTTTCTAAAAATTTTAAGTTTGGTGTTCTTTCTTGTGTTCTTGGTGTTCTTGTGAATCTTCAAAGTGTTCTTGAGTTTTTCTTGTGTCTTGATCTTAAAATTTTTAAGTTTGGTGTTCCTTGGTGTTTTCCCTCCAAAAATTTTCGAAAATAAGGAACATTAGATCTAAAAATTTTAAGTCTTGTGTCTTTTGTGTGTTTTTCTCTTTCATCATAAAATTCAAAAATTCAAAAAAAATTTATTTTCTAACTATTTTTAAAACTATATTTTTGAAATTTTTAATATAAAATTCAAATTTCAATTTCAAATTTTTCGAAAAAAATATTAAAAAAAAATATAATTTTCTTTCACAAAATATCTTCAAAATATTTTTATATCTATATCCCATTTTTGTTATTCCATTACTAGGAAATAAATAATTCTCAACATATAAATTCTTAACTTGTATTCCATTATGGAAGTAAGTATGAATGGACAGTCCAAGAGGACTCTGGGGTCATATGCTAACCCCACTACTGCTTCATATGGGAGTAGTATCTGTATACCCTCCATTGGAGTTAGTAGCTTTGAGCTGAATCCTCAGCTCATTATCATGGTGCAGCAAAACTGCCAGTATTCTGGTCTTCCACATGAAGAACCTACAGAGTTTCTGGCACAATTTCTGCAAATTGCTGATACAGTACATGATAAGGAAGTAGATCAGGATGTCTACAGATTATTACTGTTTCCATTTGCTGTAAAAGATCAAGCTAAGAGGTGGTTAAATAACCAGCCTAAAAGCAGCATAAAAACATGGAAACAGCTGTCAGAAAAATTCCTGAATCACTATTTCCCTCCCAAACGGATGACACAGCTAAGGCTAAACATTCAAGGCTTCAAACAAGGAGATAATGAATCCCTTATGATGCTTGGGAGAGATACAGAGAGATGCTAAGAAAATGCCCCTCTGAAATGTTTTCAGAATGGGTGCAATTAGACATCTTCTACTATGGGCTTACAGAAAAAGCTCAGATTTCTCTAGACCACTCAGCTGGTGGATCTATACACATGAGAAAAACAATTGAAGAAGCTCAAGAGCTTATTGATACAGTTGCCAGAAATCAGCATCTGTACCTAAGCAGTGAATCCTCTATGAAAGAAGAAGCTAAAACAGTAACTGCAGAACTCAGTCCAGTGGATCAGGCTAATGAATTCAATCAACAGTTAGATTTTCTAACTCAGCAGCTAGCCGAATTCAAGGAAATATTACAGGAAACAAGAATGGCTAACAGGAACATGGAAGTACAATTAAAGCAGACAGAAAAGCAACTGTCAAAACAAATAACAGAAGAATGCCAAGCAGTTCAATTAAGAAGTGGGAAAACATTAAATACCTCACTTCAAAGCAGCAGGAAACCAAGAAATGAACAAGAGGATACTCAAAATCCCTCTGAGGACAATCAGAGCCCAGAGAGGAATAAAGCTGGCGCTGAACGCCCAGACCATGCTCATTCCTGGCGTTCAACGCCAGAAACAAGCATGAATCCGGCGTTGAACGCCCAAAGGGAGCATGGTTCTGGCGTTCAAACGCCAGTGACAAACAAGGAGGTGGCGTCTAACGCCACTCCAGCTCCCACCACTGGCATTCAAATGCCAGTGGGGAATCAGTCACATACAAGTGCTGACCTTCCTAAAAAGGCTTCCCAACCCTTCTGTAGGTAATAAACCTGCAGCAACTAAGGTTGAGGAATACAAAGCCAAAATGCCTTATCCGCAAAAACTCCGCCAAGCGGAACAGGATAAGCAATTTGCTCGCTTTGCAGACTATCTCAGGACTCTTGAATAAAGATTCCGTTGCAGAAGCACTTGAGCAAATACCTTCTTATGCTAAGTTTATGAAAGAAATCTTAAGTCATAAGAAGGATTGGAGGGAAACTGAAAAAGTCTACCTCACTGAAGAATGCAGTGCAGTCATTCTGAAAAGCTTACCTGAGAAGCTTAAAGATCCTGGGAGCTTTATGATACCATGCACATTAGAGGGTAATTGTACCAAGCAAGCTCTATGTGATCTTGGGGCAAGTATCAACTTAATACCTGCATCTACTATCAGAAAGCTTGGCTTAACTGAAGAAATTAAACCAACCAGGATATGTCTTCAACTTGCTGATGGCTCCATTAAATACCCATCAGGCGTGATTGAAGACATGATTGTCAAGGTTGGGCCATTTGCCTTTCCTACTGACTTGTGGTGCTGGAAATGGAGGAGCACAAGAGTGCAACTCTCATTCTAGGAAGACCTTTCCTAGCAACTGGCCGAACCCTCATTGATGTCCAAAAAGGGGAAGTAACCTTGAGAGTCAATGAGGAGGAGTTCAAGTTAAATGTTGTCAAAGCAATGCAACATCCAGACACCCCAAATGACTGCATGAGTGTTGATATATTGATTCTCTGGTAAGAGAGGTCAATATGGCTGAGAGTTTGGAATCAGAGCTAGAGGACATCTTTAAAGATGTTCAGCCTGATTTGGAGGAGTCAGAGAAGATAATAGAACCTCTGAAAATCCCTCAAAAAGAGGAGAAACCTCCAAAACCCGAACTCAAACCATTACCACCATCCCTGAAATATGCATTTCTGGGAGAAGGTGATACCTTTCCTGTAATTATAAGCTCTACCTTAGAGCCACAGGAAGAGGAAGCACTAATTCAAGTGCTAAGGACGCACAAGACAGCTCTTGGGTGGTCCATTAGTGATCTTAAGGGCATTAGCCCAGCCAGATGCATGCACAAAATCTTGCTGGAGGATGACGCCAAGCCAGTGGTTCAACCACAAAGGCGGCTGAATCCAGCTATGAAAGAATGGTGCAGAAAGAGGTCACTAAATTACTAGAGGCTGGGATTATTTATCCTATTTCTGACAGCCCCTGGGTGAGCCCTGTCCAAGTTGTCCCAAAGAAAGGAGGCATGACAGTGGTTCATAATGAAAAAATGAACTGGTTCCTACAAGAACAGTTACAGGGTGGCGTATGTGCATTGATTATAGAAGGCTCAATATAGCCACCAGAAAGGATCATTTTCCTTTACCATTCATAGACCAGATGCTAGAAAGACTAGCAGGTCATGAATACTACTGCTTCCTGGATGGATATTCAGGTTATAATCAAATTGCAGTAGATCCCCAGGATCAGGAGAAAACGGCGTTCACATGCCCATCTGGAGTATTTGCATACAGAAGGATGCCATTTGGCCTGTGCAATGCACCTGCAACCTTTCAGAGGTGCATGCTCTCCATTTTCTCTGATATGGTGGAAAAATTTCTGGAAGTCTTCATGGATGACTTTTCAGTATTTGGAGACTCATTCAGCTCCTGCCTTAACCATTTAGCACTTGTTCTGAAAAGATGCCAAGAGACTAACCTGGTTTTAAACTGGGAAAAATGTCACTTTATGGTGACTGAAGGAATTGTCCTTGGGCACAAAATTTCGAACAAGGGAATAGAGGTGGACCAAGCTAAGGTAGAAGTAATTGAAAAATTGCCACCACTTGCTAATGTTAAGCAATCAGAAGCTTTCTGGGCATGCAGGATTCTATAGGAGGTTTATAAAGGATTTTTCAAAAATCGCCAAACCTCTAAGCAACCTGCTAGCTGCTGACACGCCATTTATCTTTGATAAAGAGTGTCTGCAGGCATTTGAGACTCTGAAAGCTAAATTGGTTACAGCACCAATCATCTCTGCACCAGACTGGACATTACCATTTGAATTGATGTGTGATGCCAGTGACCATGCTATTGGTGCAATGTTGGGACAAAGGCATGACAAGCTTCTGCACGTCATTTACTATGCCAGCCGTGTTCTAAATGACGCACAGAAGAATTACACAACCACAGAAAAGGAGCTACTTGCAGTGGTTTACGCCATTGACAAATTCAGATCCTATTTAGTAGGATCAAAAGTGATTGTGTACACTGATCATGCTGCTCTTAAATATCTACTCACAAAGCAGGATTCAAAACCCAGACTTATAAGATGGGTGCTGCTTCTGCAAGAGTTTGATATAGAAATAAGAGACAGAAAAGGGACAGAAAATCAAGTAGCAGATCACCTGTCCCGAATAGAACCAGTAGAAGGGGCGTCCCTCCCTCTCACTGAGATCTCTGAAACCTTTCCGGATGAGCAACGTTTGCCATCCAGGAAGTGCCATGGTTTGCAGACATTGCAAACTACAAGGCAGTGAGATTCATACCCAAAGAGTACAGTAGGGTGCAATCAAAGAAATTAATCACAGATGCAAAGTACTATCTTTGGGATGAACCATATCTCTTCAAGAGATGTGCAGACGGAGTAATCCGTAGATGTGTGCCTAAAGAGGAAGCACAGAAGATCCTTTGGCATTGCCATGGATCATAGTATGGAGGACATTTTGGAAGTGAGCGAACAGCCACAAGAGTCCTCCAAAGTGGCTTCTACTGGCCTACTCTCTATAAAGATTCCCGAGCATTTGTGCTTAATTGTGACAGTTGCCAAAGATCAGGCAACCTACCTCACAGTTATGCCATGCCTCAGCAAGGAATCTTGGAGATTGAGTTGTTTGATGTATGGGGCATTGACTTCATGGGACCCTTCCCACCATCATACTCAAACACTTATATTCTGGTGGCAGTGGATTATGTATCCAAATGGGTGGAGGCTATTGCAACACCCACTAATGACACTAAAACAGTGTTGAAATTCCTCCAGAAACATATCTTTAGTAGATTTGGTATCCCTAGAGTGTTAATCAGTGATGGGGGCACTCATTTCTGCAATAAACAGCTCTACTCTGCTCTGGTACGTTATGGAGTCAACCACAGGGTGGCCACTCCATATCATCCACAAACTAATGGGCAAGCTGAAGTCTCAAATAGAGAACTCAAAAGAATCCTGGAACGGACTGTAATTAACCGTAGAAAGGATTGGGCAAGAAGCTTGGATGATGCCCTGTGGGCATACAGAACAGCATTTAAGACCCCTATAGGGACCTCTCCATACCAGCTTGTGTATGGAAAGGCGTGTCACTTGCCAGTGGAACTGGAACACAAGGCCTACTGGGCAACCAGATTCCTGAACCTTGATGCCAAGTTAGCTGGAGAAAGACGACTACTCCATTAAATGAGCTAGAGGAATTTAGACTCAATGCTTTCGAAAATGCAAAAATTTACAAAGAAAAGCAAAAAGATGGCATGATAAGAAATTGTCATCCAGAGTCTTTGAGCCAGGGCAGAAAGTTCTGTTATTTAATTCAAGGCTCAAATTATTCCCTGGGAAATTAAAATCCCGGTGGAGAGGTCCATATGTAATTACAAGTGTATCACCATATGGATACATAGAACTTCAGGATAGTGACTCTAACAAAAAGTTCATTGTTAATGGACAAAGAGTTAAACACTATCTTGAAGGTAATTTCGAGCAAGAATGCTCAAGACTGAGACTTAATTGAAGATCAGTAATAGTCCAGCTAATGACATTAAAGAAGCGCTTGCTGGGAGGCAACCCAGCCATTTACAAAGTTTCTTTACTAATTAAATAAATTTCTTTTTTTTTACAGGTTTAAGTCCAAGTGTCTTCAAAGGTGAAATAGCAATTGGTTGAAGTCACAGAGTTACAGGGAAATTTGGAAGCTCACTGGCATGAAAAAGCCAGTAAGAAATACTTTGGGCGTTGAACGCCCAAAAGAAGCACCCACTGGGCGTTTAACGCCAGTAAGGGTAGCCATCTGGGCGTTAAACGCCAGAAAGAAGCATCTTCTGGGCGTTAAACGCCAGAAAGATGCACCTTCTGGGCGTTTAACGCCAGTATGCTAGCATCCTGGGTGTTCAGAAAAACGCCCAGTGACGAAGGACTTCCTAGCGTTCAACGCCAGAAAGAAGCACCAAATGGGCGTTGAACGCCCAGGAGAAGCAACATGTGGGCGTTGAACGCCCAAAACATGCACCATGTGGGCGTTCAACGCCAGGATGGTGGAGAGGAGGTACAATTCGTTTTTCTTCATAATTTTTCAAAATTTTTATGTTTCAATTCATGATTTCTTGCATAAACATATTTCAAATTATCACTTTCAATTCCAAAAGTTTTTATCCTAATTTCTAAAATCCCTTTTTCAAAAATATCAAATGTATCTTAATTCATAAACACAAATCTTTTTCCAATCCAATTCTTTTTCAAATATTTTTAATTTCTTCTCATATCTTTTTCAACTCATCTTATCTTTATTTGGCCTTTCCTTCTACTCTCTCCTTTCTTTTTTTGCTTGAGGACAAGAAACCTCTAAGTTTGGGTGATTTGCCATGATCAGGAAAACTCTTAAGAGCAAGGATGTGAACTTAAGGGAGCTGAAGCGTCAGAAATTAATTCTTGAAGGCACCCCACAGACTAGAGGAACATCCACTTCCCAAAATACAGGTTGTTAAGTTCTAATTCCAGCTTAACTCTGTGATAGTATTATTATAGGATTTTACCTTAGAAGTTATATAGGAGTAGTAGTAATTAGCATGTCTATTTTGATTTTATTTCCAATTAAGCTATAATTTATTTTTCATCATCATCAGGCATAAATAAAGTAGTAGAATTTTTTTTAGAATAAGAAGTAATTTATTTTTGAGTTCTTAGTAATAAAGACTATAATTAATTATATGTGGTGGCAATACTTTTTGTTCTCTGAAGGAATGCTTGAACAGTGCATAAATTGTACTTTGAATTTGATGAATATTGGCCCTGAAAGGATGAGGAACACGAAAAATATTATTGATGATCTGAAAAATCATGAAATTGATTCTTGAAGCAAGAAAAAGCAGTCAAAAAAAAAAAAAAAAACAAGCCATGAGCACTAGCTAGAGTAAAAAAAAGGGATCCAAGGCTTTGAGCATCAATGGATAGGAGGGCCCAAGGAAATAAATCCAGGCCTAAGCGGCTAAACCAAGCTGTCCCTAACCATATGCTTGTGGCATGCAGGTCCAAGTTACAAGCTTGAGACTGAGTGGTTAAAGTCGTGATCCACAGCAAAAGAGTGTACTTAAGAGCTCTGGACACCACTAACTGGGGACTTTAGCAAAGCTAAGTCACAATCTGAAAAGGTTCACCCAGTTATGTGTCTGTGGCATTGATGTATCTGGTGGTAATACTGGAAAACAAAGTGCTTAGGGCCACAGCCAAGACTCATAAATAACTGTGTTCAAGAATCAACATACTACACTAGGAGAGTCAATAATACTATCTGAATTCTGAGTTCCTAAGGATGCCAATTATCCTGAAAATTTAAAGATACAGGGGGATGCCAAAACTGTTCAGAACACAAAAGCTACAAGCCCCGCTCATCTAATAAGAATATGAGCTTCATGTTAAAACTCTAAAATATTATTACTTCTTATTTCTGTTAAAACCTATTTATTTATCTAGTTGCTTGAGGACAAGCAAACAGTTTAAGTTTGGTGTTGTGATGAGCGGATATTTTATACGCTTTTTGGGGGTAATTTCATGTAGATTTTAGCATGTTTTAATTAGTTTTAGTTAAATATTATTAGTTTTTAAGCAAAATCAATTTCTGGACTTTACTATGAGTGTGTGTATTTTTTCTGTGATTTCAGGTATTTTCTGGCTGAAATTGAGGGAGCTGAGCAAAATGACTTAGGCTGAAAAGGTGCTGATGCTGTTGGATCCTGACCTCCCTGCACTCGAAATGATTTTCTGGAGCTACAGGAGTCCATTGGCGCGCTCTCAACGGCGTTGGAAAGTAGACATCCAGGGCTTTCCAGCAATATATAATAGTCCATACTTTGCGCAAGGATAGACGACGTAACTTGGCGTTGAACGCCAAGTACACGCTGCTATCTGGAGTTAAACGCCAGAAAAACGTCATGATCCGGAGTTGAACGCCCAAAACACGTCATAACCTGGAGTTTAACGCCAAGAAAGACCTCTACTCGTGGATAGCTTTAATCTCAGCCCAGCACACACCAAGGGCCCAGAAGTGGATTTCTGCACCAATTACTTAGTTTATTCATTTTCTGTAAACCTAGGTTAGTTTACTATTAAACAACTTTTACAGACTTATCTTGTACCTCATGACATTTTCAGATCTGAATTACATACTTTGACGGCATGAGTCTCTAAACTCCATTGTTGGGGGTGAGGAGCTCTGCAGCGTCTCGATGAATTAATACAATTCCTTTGTTTTCCATTCAACCCGCTTGTTCTTGTCTAAGATGTTTATTCACGCTTAACTGTGAAGAAGGTGATGATCCGTGACACTCATCACCTTCCTCAATCCATGAACGTGTGCCTGACAACCACCTCCGTTCTACATCAGACAGAATGAGTATCTCTTAGATTCCCCAACAGAATCTTCGTGGTATAAGCTAGATAGATGGCGGCATTCATGAGAATCCGGAAAGTCTAAACCTTGTCTGTGGTATTCCGAGTAGGATTCTGGGATTGAATGGCTGTGACGTGCTTCAAACTCCTGAGGGCTGGGCGTTAGTGACAGACGCAAAAGAATCAATGGATTCTATTCCGACCGATTGAGAACCAACAGATGATTAGCCGTGCTGTGACAGAGCATAGGAACGTTTTCACTGAGAGGATGGGAAGTAGCCACTGACAACGGTGACACCCTACATAGAGCTTGCCATGGAAAGAATCTGCGTGTGAGAAGAGGATTTCAAGGAAGAGTTGAAGTCAAAGGACAAAGCATCTCCAAAACTCCAACATATTCTCCTTACTGCACAACAAGTAACATATTCCCCAGTCCTTTATAAACAAATAACTCTATTGTTCAACTAATCCAAACAATTTTATTGGCATCCTGACTAAGATTAATAAAATAAGTATTAATTGCTTCACACCAATAATCTCCGTGGGATCGACCCTTACTCACGTAAGGTATTACTTGGACGACCCAGTGCACTTGCTGGTTAGTTGAACGGAATTGTGAAAAGGAAGTAATCAGTTAGTTGAGTCAGTTCTTTTTGGCACATGCCAAAGAGTCATTAACTAAGGATCACAATTTCGTCCACCAAGTTTTTGGCGCCGTTGCCGGGGATTATTGAGTTTGGACAATTGAAGGCTTATTTTATTTCTTAGATTAGGAATAATTTATTTTTATTTATTTTTTTATTATAGAGTCATTAAATCTTGATAGGATAGTTTCTTTTCAGAAATTTCTTTTAAAAATTTATTATTTTCTTTTAATTAATTGCTAATTTTCGTGAGTTTAGTGTCTTGTTCTAAGTTTGGTGTCAATTGCATATCTCATATTTTTCTTTAAAATTTTCGACTTGTGTTCTTTGTTCTTCATTGATCTTCAAGTTGTTCTTGCTTATTTTTCTTGTTTGATCTTTAATTTTTCTTGTTTGTGTCTTTTCTTGTTTTCTTGTGCTTTTTCAAAACATTAGTTTTCAAAAAATTATTTTATCCATAAAAACAATACATCTTTAAAATACATTACATTTTTAAATCAGTTGGTTATAGCGTTGGCTTATGTTCTTGGCAATTGGGCACCTTCTTTTTAAAATCTTTTTTTTTTTCAAAAATAATTTTCTTGATTAATCTTGTGCCAAACTCTAAGTTTGGTGTTTTCTTGTTAATTTAATATAATTTTCGAAAATTATCTTGGTTTTCTAAAAATTTTAAGTTTGGTGTTCTTTCTTGTGTTCTTGGTGTTCTTGTGAATCTTCAAAGTGTTCTTGAGTTTTCTTGTGTCTTGATCTTAAAATTTTTAAGTTTGGTGTTCCTTGGTGTTTTCCCTCCAAAAATTTTCGAAAATAAGGAACATTAGATCTAAAAATTTTAAGTCTTGTGTCTTTTGTGTGTTTTTCTCTTTCATCATAAAATTCAAAAATTCAAAAAAAATTTATTTTCTAACTATTTTTAAAACTATATTTTCGAAATTTTTAATATAAAATTCAAATTTCAATTTCAAATTTTTCGAAAAAAAATATTAAAAAAAAAATATAATTTTCTTTCACAAAATATCTTCAAAATATTTTTATATCTATATCCCATTTTTGTTATTCCATTACTAGGAAATAAATAATTCTCAACATATAAATTCTCAACTTGTATTCCATTATGGAAGTAAGTATGAATGGACAGTCCAAGAGGACTCTGGGATCATATGCTAACCCCACTACTGCTTCATATGGGAGTAGTATCTGTATACCCTCCATTGGAGTTAGTAGCATTGAGCTGAATCCTCAGCTCATTATCATGGTGCAGCAAAACTGCCAGTATTCTGGTCTTCCACATGAAGAACCTACAGAGTTTCTGGCACAATTTCTGCAAATTGCTGATACAGTACATGATAAGGAAGTAGATCAGGATGTCTACAGATTATTACTGTTTCCATTTGCTGTAAAAGATCAAGCTAAGAGGTGGTTAAATAACCAGCCTAAAAGCAGCATAAAAACATGGAAACAGCTGTCAGAAAAATTCCTGAATCACTATTTCCCTCCCAAACGGATGACACGCTAAGGCTAAACATTCAAGGCTTCAAACAAGGAGATAATGAATCCCTTTATGATGCTTGGGAGAGATACAGAGAGATGCTAAGAAAATGCCCCTCTGAAATGTTTTCAGAATGGGTGCAATTAGACATCTTCTACTATGGGCTTACAGAAAAAGCTCAGATTTCTCTAGACCACTCAGCTGGTGGATCTATACACATGAGAAAAACAATTGAAGAAGCTCAAGAGCTTATTGATACAGTTGCCAGAAATCAGCATCTGTACCTAAGCAGTGAATCCTCTATGAAAGAAGAAGCTAAACAGTAACTGCAGAACTCAGTCCAGTGGATCAGGCTAATGAATTCAATCAACAGTTAGATTTTCTAACTCAGCAGCTAGCCGAATTCAAGGAAATATTACAGGAAACAAGAATGGCTAACAGGAACATGGAAGTACAATTAAAGCAGACAGAAAAGCAACTGTCAAAACAAATAACAGAAGAATGCCAAGCAGTTCAATTAAGAAGTGGGAAAACATTAAATACCTCACTTCAAAGCAGCAGGAAACCAAGAAATGAACAAGAGGATACTCAAAATCCCTCTGAGGACAATCAGAGCCCAGAGAGGAATAAAGCTGGCGCTGAACGCCCAGACCATGCTCATTCCTGGCGTTTAACGCCAGAAACAAGCATGAATCCGGCGTTGAACGCCCAAAGGGAGCATGGTTCTGGCGTTCAAACGCCAGTGACAAACAAGGAGGTGGCGTCTAACGCCACTCCAGCTCCCAACACTGGCATTCAAATGCCAGTGGGGAATCAGTCACATACAAGTGCTGACCTTCCTAAAATGGCTTCCCAACCCACTTCTGTAGGTAATAAACCTGCAGCAACTAAGGTTGAGGAATACAAAGCCAAAATGCCTTATCCGCAAAAACTCCGCCAAGCGGAACAGGATAAGCAATTTGCTCGCTTTGCAGACTATCTCAGGACTCTTGAAATAAAGATTCCGTTTGCAGAAGCACTTGAGCAAATACCTTCTTATGCTAAGTTTATGAAAGAAATCTTAAGTCATAAGAAGGATTGGAGGGAAACTGAAAAAGTCTACCTCACTGAAGAATGCAGTGCAGTCATTCTGAAAAGCTTACCTGAGAAGCTTAAAGATCCTGGGAGCTTTATGATACCATGCACATTAGAGGGTAATTGTACCAAGCAAGCTCTATGTGATCTTGGGGCAAGTATCAACTTAATACCTGCATCTACTATCAGAAAGCTTGGTTTAACTGAAGAAATTAAACCAACCAGGATATGTCTTCAACTTGCTGATGGCTCCATTAAATACCCATCAGGCGTGATTGAAGACATGATTGTCAAGGTTGGTCCATTTGCCTTTCCTACTGACTTTGTGGTGCTGGAAATGGAGGAGCACAAGAGTGCAACTCTCATTCTAGGAAGACCTTTCCTAGCAACTGGCCGAACCCTCATTGATGTCCAAAAAGGGGAAGTAACCTTGAGAGTCAATGAGGAGGAGTTCAAGTTAAATGTTGTCAAAGCAATGCAACATCCAGACACCCCAAATGACTGCATGAGTGTTGATATTATTGATTCTCTGGTAAGAGAGGTCAATATGGCTGAGAGTTTGGAATCAGAGCTAGAGGACATCTTTAAAGATGTTCAGCCTGATTTGGAGGAGTCAGAGAAGATAATAGAACCTCTGAAAATCCCTCAAAAAGAGGAGAAACCTCCAAAACCCGAACTCAAACCATACCACCATCCCTGAAATATGCATTTCTGGGAGAAGGTGATACCTTTCCTGTAATTATAAGCTCTACCTTAGAGCCACAGGAAGAGGAAGCACTAATTCAAGTGCTAAGGACGCACAAGACAGCTCTTGGGTGGTCCATTAGTGATCTTAAGGGCATTAGCCCAGCCAGATGCATGCACAAAATCTTGCTGGAGGATGACGCCAAGCCAGTGGTTCAACCACAAAGGCGGCTGAATCCAGCTATGAAAGAAGTGGTGCAGAAAGAGGTCACTAAATTACTAGAGGCTGGGATATTTATCCTATTCTGACAGCCCCTGGGTGAGCCCTGTCCAAGTTGTCCCAAAGAAAGGAGGCATGACAGTGGTTCATAATGAAAAAAATGAACTGGTTCCTACAAGAACAGTTACAGGGTGGCGTATGTGCATTGATTATAGAAGGCTCAATACAGCCACCAGAAAGGATCATTTTCCTTTACCATTCATAGACCAGATGCTAGAAAGACTAGCAGGTCATGAATACTACTGCTTCCTGGATGGATATTCAGGTTATAATCAAATTGCAGTAGATCCCCAGGATCAGGAGAAAACGGCGTTCACATGCCCATCTGGAGTATTTGCATACAGAAGGATGCCATTTGGCCTGTGCAATGCACCTGCAACCTTTCAGAGGTGCATGCTCTCCATTTTCTCTGATATGGTGGAAAAATTTCTGGAAGTCTTCATGGATGACTTTTTAGTATTTGGAGACTCATTCAGCTCCTGCCTTAACCATTTAGCACTTGTTCTGAAAAGATGCCAAGAGACTAACCTGGTTTTAAACTGGAAAAAATGTCACTTTATGGTGACTGAAGGAATTGTCCTTGGGCACAAAATTTCGAACAAGGGAATAGAGGTGGACCAAGCTAAGGTAGAAGTAATTGAAAAATTGCCACCACCTGCTAATGTTAAGGCAATCAGAAGCTTTCTGGGGCATGCAGGATTCTATAGGAGGTTTATAAAGGATTTTTCAAAAATCGCCAAACCTCTAAGCAACCTGCTAGCTGCTGACACGCCATTTATCTTTGATAAAGAGTGTCTGCAGGCATTTGAGACTCTGAAAGCTAAATTGGTTACAGCACCAATCATCTCTGCACCAGACTGGACATTACCATTTGAATTGATGTGTGATGCCAGTGACCATGCTATTGGTGCAGTGTTGGGACAAAGGCATGACAAGCTTCTGCACGTCATTTACTATGCCAGCCGTGTTCTAAATGACGCATAGAAGAATTACACAACCACAGAAAAGGAGCTACTTGCAGTGGTTTACGCCATTGACAAATTCAGATCCTATTTAGTAGGATCAAAAGTGATTGTGTACACTGATCATGCTGCTCTTAAATATCTACTCACAAAGCAGGATTCAAAACCCAGACTTATAAGATGGGTGCTGCTTCTGCAAGAGTTTGATATAGAAATAAGAGACAGAAAAGGGACAGAAAATCAAGTAGCAGATCACCTGTCCCGAATAGAACCAGTAGAAGGGGCGTCCCTCCCTCTCACTGAGATCTCTGAAACCTTTCCGGATGAGCAACTGTTTGCCATCCAGGAAGTGCCATGGTTTGCAGACATTGCAAACTACAAGGCAGTGAGATTCATACCCAAAGAGTACAGTAGGGTGCAATCAAAGAAATTAATCACAGATGCAAAGTACTATCTTTGGGATGAACCATATCTCTTCAAGAGATGTGCAGACGGAGTAATCCGTAGATGTGTGCCTAAAGAGGAAGCACAGAAGATCCTTTGGCATTGCCATGGATCACAGTATGGAGGACATTTTGGAAGTGAGCGAACAGCCACAAGAGTCCTCCAAAGTGGCTTCTACTGGCCTACTCTCTATAAAGATTCCCGAGCATTTGTGCTTAATTGTGACAGTTGCCAAAGATCAGGCAACCTACCTCACAGTTATGCCATGCCTCAGCAAAGAATCTTGGAGATTGAGTTGTTTGATGTATGGGGCATTGACTTCATGGGACCCTTCCCACCATCATACTCAAACACTTATATTCTGGTGGCAGTGGATTATGTATCCAAATGGGTGGAGGCTATTGCAACACCCACTAATGACACTAAAACAGTGTTGAAATTCCTCCAGAAACATATCTTCAGCAGATTTGGTATCCCTAGAGTGTTAATCAGTGATGGGGGCACTCATTTCTGCAATAAACAGCTCTACTCTGCTCTGGTACGTTATGGAGTCAACCACAGGGTGGCCACTCCATATCATCCACAAACTAATGGGCAAGCTGAAGTCTCAAATAGAGAACTCAAAAGAATCCTGGAACGGACTGTAATTAACCGTAGAAAGGATTGGGCAAGAAGCTTGGATGATGCCCTGTGGGCATACAGAACAGCATTTAAGACCCCTATAGGGACCTCTCCATACCAGCTTGTGTATGGAAAGGCGTGTCACTTGCCAGTGGAACTGGAACACAAGGCCTACTGGGCAACCAGATTCCTGAACCTTGATGCCAAGTTAGCTGGAGAAAGACGACTACTCCAGTTAAATGAGCTAGAGGAATTTAGACTCAATGCTTTCGAAAATGCAAAAATTTACAAAGAGAAAGCAAAAAGATGGCATGATAAGAAATTGTCATCCAGAGTCTTTGAGCCAGGGCAGAAAGTTCTGTTATTTAATTCAAGGCTCAAATTATTCCCTGGGAAATTAAAATCCCGGTGGAGAGGTCCATATGTAATTACAAGTGTATCACCATATGGATACATAGAACTTCAGGATAGTGACTCTAACAAAAGTTCATTGTTAATGGACAAAGAGTTAAACACTATCTTGAAGGTAATTTCGAGCAAGAATGCTCAAGACTGAGACTTAATTGAAGATCAGTAATAGTCCAGCTAATGACATTAAAGAAGCGCTTGCTGGGAGGCAACCCAGCCATTTACAAAGTTTCTTTACTAATTAAATAAATTTCTTTTTTTTTACAGGTTTAAGTCCAAGTGTCTTCAAAGGTGAAATAGCAATTGGTTGAAGTCACAGAGTTACAGGGAAATTTGGAAGCTCACTGGCATGAAAAAGCCAGTAAGAAATACTTTGGGCGTTGAACGCCCAAAAGAAGCACCCACTGGGCGTTTAACGCCAGTAAGGGTAGCCATCTGGGCGTTAAACGCCAGAAAGAAGCATCTTCTGGGCGTTAAACGCCAGAAAGATGCACCTTCTGGGCGTTTAACGCCAGTCTGCTAGCATCCTGGGCGTTCAGAAAAACGCCCAGTGACGAAGGACTTCCTGGCGTTCAACGCCAGAAAGAAGCACCAAATGGGCATTGAACGCCCAGGAGAAGCAACATGTGGGCGTTGAACGCCCAAAACATGCACCATGTGGGCGTTCAACGCCAGGATGGTGGGGAGGAGGTACAATTCGTTTTTCTTCATAATTTTTCAAAATTTTTATGTTTCAATTCATGATTTCTTGCATAAACATATTTCAAATTATCACTTTCAATTCCAAAAGTTTTTATCCTAATTTCTAAAATCCCTTTTTCAAAAATATCAAATGTATCTTAATTCATAAACACAATCTTTTTCCAATCCAATTCTTTTTCAAATATTTTTAATTTCTTCTCATATCTTTTTCAACTCATCTTATCTTTATTTGAAAATGCCTTTCCTTCTACTCCTCTCCTTTCCTTTCTTTTGCTTGAGGACAAGCAAACCTCTAAGTTTGGTGTGATTTGCCATGATCACTGAGTTAAAACTCATTAAGATCATGGCACCTAAGAGAACAGGAAGAGCAAGGATGTGAACTTAAGGGAGCTGAAGCGTCAGAAATTAATTCTTGAAGGCACCCCACAGACTAGAGGAACATCCACTTCCCAAAATACAGGTTGTTAAGTTCTAATTCCAGCTTTAACTCTGTGATAGTATTATTATAGGATTTTACCTTAGAAGTTATATAGGAGTAGTAGTAATTAGCATGTCTATTTTGATTTTATTTCCAATTAAGCTATAATTTATTTTTCTCATCATCATCAGGCATAAATAAAGTAGTAGAATTTTTTTTAGAATAAAGAAGTAATTTATATTTTTGAGTTCTTAGTAATAAAGACTATAATTAATTATATGTGGTGGCAATACTTTTTGTTCTCTGAATGAATGCTTGAACAGTGCATAAATTGTACTTTGAATTTGATGAATATTGGCTCCTGAAAGGATGAGGAACACGAAAAATATTATTGATGATCTGAAAAATCATGAAATTGATTCTTGAAGCAAGAAAAAGCAGTCAAAAAAAAAAAAAAAAAACAAGCCATGAGCACTAGCTAAGAGTAAAAAAAGGGATCCAAGGCTTTGAGCATCAATGGATAGGAGGGCCCAAGGAAATAAAATCCAGGCCTAAGCGGCTAAACCAAGCTGTCCCTAACCATATGCTTGTGGCATGCAGGTCCAAGTTACAAGCTTGAGACTGAGTGGTTAAAGTCGTGATCCACAGCAAAAGAGTGTACTTAAGAGCTCTGGACACCACTAACTGGGGACTTTAGCAAAGCTAAGTCACAATCTGAAAAGGTTCACCCAGTTATGTGTCTGTGGCATTGATGTATCTGGTGGTAATACTGGAAAACAAAGTGCTTAGGGCCACAGCCAAGACTCATAAAATAACTGTGTTCAAGAATCAACATACTACACTAGGAGAGTCAATAATACTATCTGAATTCTGAGTTCCTAAGGATGCCAATTATCCTGAAAATTTAAAGATACAGGGGGATGCCAAAACTGTTCAGAAACAAAAAGCTACAAGCCCCGCTCATCTAATAAGAATATGAGCTTCATGTTAAAACTCTAAAATATTATTACTTCTTAATTTCTGTTAAAACCTATTTTATTTATCTAGTTGCTTGAGGACAAGCAACAGTTTAAGTTTGGTATTGTGATGAGCGGATATTTTATACGCTTTTTGGGGGTAATTTCATGTAGATTTTAGCATGTTTTAATTAGTTTTTAGTTAAATATTATTAGTTTTTAAGCAAAAATCATATTTCTGGACTTGGATTTAGAGCAGAGCTTATGATCACTGGAAAAGTGTCTCCTTCTCCCAGAAATGCATATTTCAGGGATGGTGGTAGTGGTTTGAGCTCTGGTTTAGGAGGCTTATCTTTTTCCTGAGGAATTTTCAGAATTTCTTTTATTTCCTTTAGTTCCTCCAGATCAGGCTGAACATCTTTAAAGATGTCATCTAGCTCTGATTCAAGACTTTCAGTCATATTGACCTCCTCCACCAAAGAGTCAATAATATCAGTGCTCATGCAGTCATTTGATGTGTCTGGATGCTGCATAGCTTTGACAACATTCAACTTGAACTCATCTTCATTGACTCTCAGGGTTATTTCCCCTTTTTGTACATCAATGAGAGTTCGTCCAGTTGCTAGGAAAGGTCTTCCTAGAATGAGAGTTGCACTCTTGTGCTCCTCCATTTCCAGCACTACAAAGTCAGTTGGAAAGGCAAATGGTCCAACCTTGACAATCATGTCCTCAATTATGCCTGATGGATATTTAATGGAGCCATCAGCAAGTTGGAGGCATATCCGGGTTGGTTTGACTTCTTCAGTCAACCCAAGCTTTCTGATAGTGGATGCAGGTATTAGATTGATGCTTGCTCCAAGGTCACACAGGGCTGTCTTGGTGCAAGCACCTTCTAATGTGCATGGTATCATAAAGCTTCCTGGATCTTGAAGCTTTTCTGGTAAGCTTTTCAGAATGACTGCACTGCATTCTTCAGTGAGAAATACCTTTTCAGTTTCTCTCCAATCCTTCTTATGACTTAAGATCTCTTTCATGAACTTAGCATAAGAAGGTATTTGCTCAAGTGCCTCTGCAAACGGAATCTTTATTTCAAGAGTCCTTAGGTAGTCTGCAAAGCGGGCAAATTGCTTATCCTGCTCCGCTTGGCGGAGTTTCTGAGGATAAGGCATCTTGGCTTTATATTCTTCAACCTTAGTTGCTGCTGGTTTATTCCTTACAGAAGTGGTTGGAGAAGCCTTTTTAGAGGGGTTACTATCAGCACTCTCAGGTGTCTGATTCCCTATTGGCGTTTGAACGCCAGGATTGGGTGGAAAATGGGCGTTTAACGCCAACTTTTCCCCCTTTTCTGGCGTTTGAACGCCAGAACTGGGCAGGGAATGGGCATTTAACGCCAGCTTTCCCCCCTTTTCTGGCGTTTGAACGCCAAGAGTATTCCTCTCTGGGCTCTTACTGTCCTCAGAGGGATTTTGGATAGTGGTTTGGCTATCCTCTGTCAATTGTTCCTTTATTGGCTTTTTGCTACTTTGAGCAGTGTTATTCAATGTCTTCCCACTCCTCAGTTGAACCGCTTGGCATTCTTCTGTTATCTGTTTAGATAGCTGCTGTTTTGCCTGATTCAACTGTGATTCTATGTTCTTGTTAGCAATTTTAGTCTCTTGGAGCATCTCTTTAAATTCTGCTAACTGTTTTGTCATCAGGTGTAATTGTTGAGTAAGCTCAACCATCTGTTCTTGAGGATTAGGATCAGTGGCTAATGTCACAACTTTTTCTTTTGTAGAGGACTCATGGCTAGAGTACAAATGTTGATTTCTAGCAACAGTATCTATAAGCTCTTGAGCCTCTTCAATAGTCTTCCTCATATGTATAGATCCACTAGCTGAGTGGTCTAGAGACATCTGAGCTTTTTCTGTAAGCCCATAGTAAAATATGTCCAACTGCGCCCACTCTAAAAACATTTCAGAGGGGCATTTTCTCAGCATAGCTCTATACCTCTCCCAGGCATTATAAAGGGATTCATTATCCTCTTGTTTAAAGCCTTGGATGTCCAGCCTTAGCTGTGTCATCCTTTTTGGAGGGTAAAAGTGATTCAGGAATTTGTCTGATAACTGTTTCCATGTCTTTATGCTTGCTGCAGGTTGGTTATTCAACCACTTCTTAGCTTGATCTTTTACAGCAAATGGAAACAGTAATAATCTGTAGACATCCTGATCCACCTCTTTATCACGTACTGTGTCAGCAATTTGTAAGAATTCTGCCAGAAACTCAGTAGGTTCTTCCTGTGGAAGACCGGAATACTGGCAATTTTGCTGCACCATGATAATGAGTTGAGGGTTTAGCTCAAAGCTACTTGTTTTGATGGGAGGTATACAGATGCTACTCCCATATGCAGCTATAATGGGGTTAGCATATGACCCTAAAGTCCTTCTGGACTGCTCAGTTCCACTTAGGTCCATGATATAGAAAAGGAAATGATATGGATTGCAAGTAGATTATTATTATTTTTTTTAAAAAAAAAGACCGAAAATAATAAAATAAAACAAAAGGAAAATAGAATAAGATTTCGAAAACTAAAAGAAAAACAAAATCAAAGCAAATTGAAAACTAAATCAATCAACTAATTAAAAAGATTTTGGAATTGGCAATTAAAAAGATATGATTGAAAATTATTTTGAAAAAGATTTGATTTTTTTTTGAAATGAGGAAAGAGAAAAACAACAAAATGACACCAAACTTAAAATTTTTAGAAAATCAAACACTAATTTTCGAAAACCTAAAGGAAAACACAAAGAAGACACCAAACTTAGAATTTTTAAAGATCAAAAAGGGACTAAGGACATGCAAATTCGAAAATTAAAAGAAAAACAAAAGCATGCAATTGACACCAAACTTAAAATATGAAACTAGACTCAAATAAAAGACTCTAAACCAACAAAAATAAAACAGTCCCAATCTAAGCAACAAGATAAGCCGTCAGTTGTCCAAACTCGAACAATCCCCGGCAACGGCGCCAAAAATTTGGTGCACGAAATTGCAATCACACTTTTGCAATCCCGCACAACTAACCAGCAAGTGCACTGGGTCGTCCAAGTAATACCTTACGTGAGTAAGGGTCGATCCCATGAAGATTGCCGGTTTGAAGCAAGCTATGGTTATCTTGTAAATCTTAGTCAGGATGTCAAAGATTATCAGGATTGATTGTAAAAAGCAAAAGAACATAAAACAGGTACTTGAATTGCAGTGATGGAGAATAGGTTGAGGTTCTGGAGATGCTCTGTCTTCTGAACCTCTGCTTTCCTACTGTCTTCTTCTTCAAACACGCAAGACTCCTTCCATGGCAAGCTATATGCAAGGGTTTCACTGTTGTCAGTGGCTACCTCCCATCCTCTCAGTGGAAATGTTCAACGCACCCTGTCACGGCACGGCTATCCAGCTGTCGGTTCTCGATCATATCGGAATAGAATACAGTGATTCTTTTGCGTCTGTCACTAACGCCCCACAATCGCGAGTTTGAAGCTCGTCACAGTCATTCAATCATTGAATCCTACTCAGAATACCACAGACAAGGTTTAGACCTTCCGGATTCTCTTGAATGCCGCCATCAATTCTAGCTTATACCACGAAGATTCTGATTAAGGAATCCAAGAGATATCTACTCAATCTAAGGTAGAACGGAGGTGGTTGTCAGGCATGCGTTCATAGTTGAGAATATGATGAGTGTCACGGGTCATCACATTCATCCGGGTTAAGAACAAGTGATATCTTAGAACGGAAGCAAGCATGATTGAATAAGAAACAGTAGTAATTGCATTAATCCATCAAGACACAGCAGAGCTCCTCACCCCCAACCATGGGGTTTAGAGACTCATGATGTAGAAGATACAATGAGAAACGTATAAAGTGTCATGAGGTACAGATACAATGTCAAAAGATCCTATTAATAGTGAACTAGTAACCTAGGGTTTACAGAATTGAGTAAATGACAGAAAAATCCACTCCCGGGCCCACTTGGTGTGTGCTTGGGCTGAGCATTGAAGCATTTTCGTGTAGAGACTCTTTCTGGAGTTAAACGCCAGCTTTTATGCCAGTTTGGGCGTTTAACTCCAATTTTTATGCCAGTTCCAGCGTTAAACGCTGGGAATTCTGAAGCTGATTTGCAACGCCGATTTGGGCCATCAAATCTCGGGCAAAGTATGGACTATTATACATTTCTTGAAAGCCCAGGATGTCTACTTTCCAACGCCGTTGAGAGCGCGCCAATTGGGCTTCTGTAGCTCCAGAAAATCCACTTCGAGTGCATGGAGGTCAGAATCCAACAGCATCTGCAGTCCTTTTCAGCCTCTAAATCAGATTTTTGCTCAGGACCCTCAATTTCAGCCAGAAAATACCTGAAATCACAGAAAACACACAAACTCATAGTAAAGTCCAGAAAAGTGAATTTTAACTAAAAACTAATAAAAATATACTAAAAACTAACTAGATCATACTAAAAACATACTAAAAACAATGCCAAAAAGCGTATAAATTATCCGCTCATCAAGACTGATCCCCCACTGGCGTTTGAATGCCAGGGGTGGAAGCTGGAGTGGCGTTAGACGCCAACTCCTTATCTGTTACTTGCGTCTGAACGCCAGAACTGTGCTCCTTTTGGGCGTTCAACGCCGGATTCATGCTTGTTTCTGGCGTTGAACGCCAGGAATGAGCATGGTCTGGGCGTTCAGTGCCAGCATTATTCCTCTCTGGGCTCTGATTGTCCTCAGAGGGATGTTGAGTAGCCATTTGTTCATTTCTTGGCTTCCTGCTGCTTTGAAGTGAGGTATTTAATGTTTTTCCATTTCTTAGTTGAACTGCTTGGCATTCTTCTGTTATTTGTTTTGATAGTTGCTTTTCTGTTTGCTTTAACTGTACTTCCATATTCCTGTTAGCCATTCTTGTTTCCTGTAGTAGTTCCTTGAATTCGGCTAGCTGCTGAGTTAGAAAGTCTAATTGCTGATTGAATTCATTAGCCTGATCTACAGGACTGAGTTCAGCAGTTACCGTTTTAGCTTCTTCTTTCATGGAAGATTCACTGCTTAGGTACAGATGCTGATTTCTGGCAACTGTATCAATGAGTTCTTGGGCTTCTTCAATTGTTTTTCTCATATGTATAGATCCACCAGCTGAGTGATCTAGAGAAATCTGAGCTTTTTCTGTAAGCCCATAGTAGAAGATGTCTAATTGCACCCACTCTGAAAATATTTCAGAGGGGCATTTTCTCAGCATCTCTCTGTATCTCTCCCAAGCATTATAAAGAGATTCATTATCTCCTTGTTTGAAGCCTTGGATGCTCAGCCTTAGCTGTGTCATCCGTTTTGGAGGAAAATAGTGATTCAGGAATTTTTCTGACAGCTGTTTTCATGTCTTTATGCTGTTCTTAGGTTGGTTATTTAACCACCTCTTAGCTTGATCTTTTACAGCAAATGGAAATAGTAATAATCTGTAGACATCCTAATCTACTTCTTTATCATGTACTGTGTCAGCAATTTGTAAAAATTGTGCCAGAAACTCTGTAGGTTCTCCTGTGGAAGACCGGAATACTAGCAACTTTGCTGCACCATGATAATGAGCTGAGGATTCAACTCAAAGCTACTAACTCCAATGGAGGGTATACAGATACTACTCCCATATGAAGCAGTAGTGGGGTTAGCATATGACCCCAGAGTCCTCCTGGACTGTTTATTTCCACTTAGTTCCATGATGGAGCAAGGGAGATGGTATGGATGTTGATATTGTCTATTTTATTATAAGAATAATTTTTGAAATAATAAAATAAAACAAAAACCAAAATAAAAATAAAATAAATAAACAAAGAAAATTAAAAATTAAAATTTATAAAAATTTAAAAAGTTTATGAAGATTTTCGAAAAATTTGAGGAAAAAGAGAAAGTGGTTAGGATATTTTTGAAAAAGATAATAAAATATATATTAAAAATATCTTTTTTTTTTAAAACTTAAAAAGATAAGAATTGAAAAATTTTGAAATTGAAATCTGAATTTTTATATAAAAATTTTGAAAATGTAGTTTAAAATTAGTTAGAAAAGATATTTTTTTGAATTTTGAATTTTATGATGAAAGAGAAAAACACACAAAAGACACAAGACTTAAAATTTTTAGATCTAATGCTCCTTATTTTTGAAAATTTTGGAGGGAAAACACCAAGGAACACCAAACTTAAAAATTTTAAGATCAAAACACAAGAAAGACTCAAGAACACCTTGAAGATTCACAAGAACACCAAGAACAAAAGAAAGAACACCAAACTTAAAATTTTTAGAAAACCAAGATAAATTTTCGAAAATTAAAGAAAGATCAACAAGAAAACACCAAACTTAAAGTTTGGCACAAGATTAAATCAAGAAAAATTATTTTTTAAAAAAAAGATTTTAAAAAGAAGATGCCCAATTGCCAAGAACATAAGCCAACGCTCTAACCAACTGAGCTAAAAATGTAACGTGTTTTAAAGATGTATTATCTTTATAGATAAGAATAATTTTTTTTTGAAAACTAATGTTTTGAAAAAGCACAAGAAAAACAAGAAAAGACACAGAACAAGACAAACCAAAGATCAAACAAGAAAATTGACAAGAACAATTTGAAAATCAAGGAAAAACAAAGAACACTAATTCGAAAATTTAAAGAAAAATACAAGATATGCAATTGACACCAAACTTAGAACAAGACACTAAACTCACAAAAAAAATTAAAATTGAAAAAGAAAAATAATATTTTTGAAAAGAAAATAAAAGACTCTGACCCAATTGTCAAAATCTTCCTAATCTAAGAAATAAAATAAACCTTTAGTTGTTCAAACTCGAACAATCCCCGGCAACGGCGCCAAAAACTTGGTGCACGAATTTGCAATCCGTACAACTAACCAGCAAGTGCACTGGGTCGTCCAAGTAATACCTTACGTGAGTAAGGGTCGATCCCACGGAGATTATTGGTTTGAAGCAAGCTATGTTTATTTTATTAATCTTAGTCAGGATGCCAATAAGGCTATTTGGATTTAATTGTAAGAAGTAAAAGTGTTTGGAATAAGTAATTGTTACTTTATTAATGGAGAATATGTTGGAGTTTTGGAGATGCTTTGTCCTCTGAATTTCTGCAATGTAATATTCAACTCAATTGTTTGTAAAGTTCCATCCATGGCAAGCTGTATGTAGGGTGTCACCATTGTCAGTGGCTACTTCCCATCCTCTCAGTGAAAACGGTCCAGATGCTCTGTCACAGCACGGCTAATCAGCTGTTGGTTCTCGATCATGTTGGAATAGGATCCATTGATCCTTTTGCATTTGTCATCACGCCCAACAATCGCGAGTTTAAAGCTCGTCACAGCCATTCAATCCTTGAATCCTACTCGGAATACCACAGACAAGGTTTAGACTTTCCGGATCCTCAAGAGTGGCCACCATCAGTTCTAGCTTATACCACGAAGATTCTGATTAAGGAAGCTAAGAGATGCTCATTCAATCTGATGTAGAACGGAGGTGTTTGTCAGACACACGTTCATGGATTGAGGAGGGTGATGAGTGTCACGGATCATCACCTCCTTCACAATTAAGCGCGAATGAACATCTTAGATAGGAACACACACACGTTTGAATGGAGAAATAGAAACAATTGAATTAATTCATTGAGACGCTGCAGAGCTCCTCACCCCCAACAATGGAGTTTAGAGACTCATGCCGTCAAAGTATATAAAATTCAGATCTGAAAATGTCATGAGATGCAAAATAAGTCTCTAAAAGTTGTTTAAATAGTAAACTAATAACCTAGGTTTACAGAAAATGAGTAAGCTATGATAGATAGTGCAGAAATCCACTTTTGGGGCCCACTTGGTGTGTGCTGGGGCTGAGACTTAAGCTTCTCACGTGCCTGGGCTGTTTTGGGCGTTCAACGCCAGGTTGTAACCTGTTTCTGGCGTTGAACTCCAACTTGTAACTTGTTTCTGGCGCTGGACGCCAGACTGCAACATGAAACTGACGTTGAATGCCAGTTTACGTCGTTTATCTTCGCGCAAAGTATGAACTATTATATATTGCTAGAAAGCCCTGGATGTCGACTTTCCAACCCAATTGAGAGCGTGTCAATTGGACTCCTGTAGCTCCAAAAAATCCATTCCGAGTGCATGGAGGTCAGGATCTAACAGCATCAGCAGTCCTTTTTCAGCCTCACTCAGATTTTTGCTCAGCTCCCTCAATTTCAGCCAGAAAATACCTGAAATCACAGAAAAACATACAAACTCATAGTAAAGTCCAGAAATATGATTTTTGCCTAAAAACTAATAATATTCTTCTAAAAACTAATTAAAACATGCTAAAATCTACATGAAATTACCCCCAAAAAGCGTATAAAATATCCGCTCATCACTTTCTTGTGTTGCGGCTTTCGTTTGGCGATTTTCTAGGCAGCTTTCATTTTTGCGCCTCCATTTTTCTTTCTCGAAGCTTCTTTCGTCTCCAGGTTAGTCCTATTTCGTGCTTTCTCTTTGTTTTTGTTTTTGTGATGAGGTTTTGATTTTGATCCTCCTTTTAGAGAAAGTTTGGATCTTTCTGTTTCCATTGTGCCCTAGATTTGTTGAAATATGTGTTTTGGGAGTTTCTCCATCTTCTGCATGATCCTTTTTGCTTTTGCTTGATGCTTTTAGGGCTTTGCATGTTCTTTGTTGTTTCTGTTCTGATACTGCTGTCCGCATCTGTTCCTCGTTTTATTTGAAGGTTGCTTTTGTCTGATTCTAAAAAAGGTTGCATCTTTAATGGTCTCTGCTTGGCGCGTTTGATGTTTTAGGGATGGTTTTTGCTGGTTTAGATTGTAAGGCAATGTTTTTTATGACTTTTTGTGTTTTGCTTTGATGGAAAAATGCTTGTTGTTTGAAGCCTTCTTTTCTTGTTTTGAGAGGTGCTGGGATGCGAGAAGTAGATTTTTCCTAGAAACCTTGCTTTATTATTGCCTCCAAAGGATGCCCCAGGACTTTGGTTTGAGTCTTGGAGTTTTCCTTTTCTGTGTGTTCGCCTGTATCGTATTGAGTTGTTTTCTCCTTTGTCCGAGATATTTTTAGTAACCCCATCTTCTTTTCTTACTTGTAGGATTAGTTGGCCTCATGTCTTCTCGAAATAAAATTGTAGAGATGTCTTCCAGAGTTCCCGAGGGGATGTCCGATTGGCTGGACTCCCTTGTTTTGTTGTGTGTTTCTGTTGTGGATGCTGAATTTTGCACAGAGCTGAGGAAGCGCCATAGGATTTGTGGTAACAGTGCTCGTGAGGAGGATTATGAGCTTGTTGCTCCTGATTCTGATGAGAGAGTTTGTTTTCTGACTTCCATCGAGAGAGAGCATCCCTTCTTCTATGCCTATGAATACTTCTTCAGTCAGTTGAACGTTACTTTTCCTTTTACTGCTTTCGAGACCGACCTGTTGTGGTCGTGTAATATTGCCCCATCCCAGCTTCACCCAAATTTCTGGGGTTTTATTAAAATTTTTCAGCTTCTCTGCCGAGAATTAGATGTAACACCCTCTCAGACTCTTTTCCTTTATTTGTTTGTTTCCGCCAAGCCTGGCGGTTCTTCAAAAAAGAAAGCTTCCTGGGTTTCTTTCAGGTCCGCCCAGGGCCATAAAGTTTTTGCTATGTATGATGAGTCCTTTAAGGACTTCAACAATTACTTCTTTAGGGTTCGTGCTGTCGAGGGGGCTCGCCCCTTTTTTCTTGATGAAAATGATGAGCCTTCTTTCCCTCTAGAGTGGCATAGGGATGTGAGAGTGTCTCGCTATACCTGGGAAATGCTTGATGATGTTGAGCATGCCTTTGTTGTTGTTCTTGAGGATCTATGGGGGGAACCACCCCATCTTGATACAAAAAGGTTTTTGAATGACCCGTCCTTGGTTCGGACTGTTTTGGGTACTTGTCTGACTTGTTTCTTAATTTTTTCTTCCTCTTATTGTGATTGTAACTCTTTGCTGTGGCTGATTCTGTATTTGCAGAGATGTCAAAGAACAACGACTCCATGAAGGCCTTTAAAAAGGCAAAGAAGGCAACTGCTGCTCTGAACATCTCGGTCAAGGTGGCCGGAGAGGGATCTTCTCAGGTCCCAGTGAAGCCTCCTATGCCGAGTTCTCCCGGGCCGAGGAAAGCAATTCCTACTCCTCGGTTTCATCAGGTCGATCCTCCACAGACTTCTGCTGTTGCTTCTGGTGCTCCTCCCTTAAAAAAGCAAAAAACATCCGAGCCCTTTAACCTGGATGCCCCGGATTTTGATGCTGTCGAGTTTGTTGACCAGCAAATTGCCCCCTATGGTGGGCTCTCCATGGACGATGTGTCTCTTCTTCAGCATCTGGATTTTATCACCAAAAGTAGTGTGAAAATGGCACATATGGGTGCGGCTATTTTTCGAACTGTTCAGGGGATCCCGATTCATGCCACAAAATCATTCATGGAGGAGGCCAAATCAGAATTTGATCGGATCAAGGGTCTGAAGGATGAGTTGGAGGTGAAGTTGGCTAAGGTAGAGAAGGAACTGGAGGGTGAGAAAGCTAGCTCTATTGCCTTGGCTGATTCTTTGAAGTTGGCTGAGGACATGGCACTGAAGCACAAGGATAGCTATGTCTCAGCATATAGGGAGTTGATGCATCTCTGGGATGATTTGGAAACTGCTCGGGTTAATTATGTCGAGCTTCAGGGTCACCTTGTGGGTAGCGTGACTGCCGCCTCTGAGAACCTGATGGAGTAGTTCCGGATTGTTGCTCCTGATGCCGATTTGACTCTCGTTAGTCTTGATAACGTAGTAAAGGATGGCAAGATTGTCCCAGATGATCCCGATGATGATGTTGAACCTCCCCCAGTGCCTTCTATCAAGGTGTCGACCTCCTCGGTTCCTCTAGTTATGTCTGATCCGGATTGTCAGATTCTGAACCGAAATGATGGAACTGTAGATGCTGTGCCTATTCAGACTCGCCCTCCTTCTCCCCGTACTGATGCTGCAGGGAAGGCTCCCGATCTTTGCTGATCTTCTTTTTAAGTATTTGTGTAAATAGCCCGGTTTGTGGGCTTTTGAACTTTATTGTTTTGTTTAACTGCTGACGCTTTTTAGTTGCCTGCCTGGCAACTTTTACTTTGAAAAACAAAAGTAGCTTTCTGAGGTAGATTTTGGTAGCCTCTTGAAGCTTTATTATACTATGCTTCCATTGCGCTTTAACATGGTATCTCTTCTGGTTTCTGAGAGTGTTGGAATCTTGCTGCTTGACCTCTTTGGATTGCTTTTGCACTTATTGTTTGTAACTTGGATCCTTTGAGGCCGTGACTGTATGGGTCCAACTTGTTTCTCGATTTTCTCGCTTTTGCTTGTATTTTTAACATCCCATAACCGACTTCTTTATGTTGGTCCCCTTCTAAGTTATTTTTGTAATCCTCTTTCTTGGACCTTTGTCAGGTCTCTTTCAGGGATTACTTTTATAACTTGTCTTGTAGGAGACTGACTTCATTAGGTCGATCTCTTCTAAGTTATTTTTGTAATCCTCTTTCTTGGACCTTCGTCAGGTCTCTTTCAAGGATTACTTTTATAACTTGTCTTGTAGGAGACCGACTTCGTTAGGTCAATCTCTTCTAAGTTATTTTTGTAATCCTCTTTCTTGGACCTTTGTCAGGTCTCTTTCAGGGATCACTTTCGATAACTTCTTGCATTATTCTGTGTTCATCTTTGCCGATTTGTAGATGGTGGTTTTTGTCCTGGTTTGATCGTCCTTTAGGTGAATCACATTTTCACCTTTGTCAGTCGATCATTCCTATCAAGATCGTACAGTGAATCTGTTCTTCACTTTCTGTCGATCCGTTGCTTTATAATAGGATGATGAATGCTTCAGATTAATGCGTCTTGGGAATTTATAGAATATCTGAAATGTATTTTATTCAAAGAAAGTGCAAATATATACATGCGGGAATTTTCCGTACCCTTAAGTCGGATTAAATCTCAATCTTGACGCCTCATTAAAAAACCTTTTCAGGAAAAAGAGTGCATCTTGTGATGAGATCTTTTACCTGTCCTAGCCATAGTACCTTCTTAGGTTACAGGCGTGCCATGATCTGGGGAGTTCTCGTCCCTCGAGTTCGGACAGTCTGTAGTAGCCCTTTCCAAGTACTTCTGTGACTCGGTAGGGTCCTTTCCAGTTTGCTGCCGACTTTCCTTCTCCCGGTCAAGTTGTTCCAATATCATTTCGGATTAAGATGAGATATTCTTAGCAAAACCTCTTGGCACTACCTTTTAATTATACCTGGAAGCCATTCGCCGCTTTAGTGCTTCTTCTCTGATCCGAGCTCTTTCTTGGATTTCTGGAAGTAGCTCGAGCTCTTCTCTTTGAAGTTGAGAGTTGGTTTGTTTATTGTAGTGGACTACTCGGGGAGACCCTTCCTCGACTTCTATTGGAATCATTGCCTCCACTCCGTATGCTAATCGAAATGGTGATTCGTTTGTAGTATAATGGGAGGTTGTTTGATACGCCCATAGGACTTGTGGAAGTTCCTCGGCCCAAGCCCCCCTTTGCTTCTTGCAGTCTCCACTTCAGCCTGGCCAATGACTTTGTTGGCCACTCCGGCTTGTGCATTGGCTTGGGGATGTTCGACGGAGGTGAACTGGTGTTTTATATTCAAGTAGGCCACTAGTTTTCTGAAGCCTGCGTCTGTGAATTGGGTGCCATTGTCTGTGGTGATGGAGTATGGGACCCCGAACCTTGTAACGATGTTCCTATATAGGAATTTCCGGATTCTTTGAGCAGTGACGTTGGCTAGGGGTTATGCCTCGATCCATTTTGTGAAATAATCTACCCCTAATATGAGGAATTTTACTTGTCCCAATCCCTGTGGAAAGGGTCCGAGAAGATCGAGTCCCCACTTTGCAAATGGCCAGGGTGAGGTTACACTGATGAGTTTTTCCGGTGGGGCGATGTGAAAGTTGGCATGCTTCTGGCATGGTGGACATGTCTTTACAAATTCTGTAGCTTCCTTTCGTAGAGTTGGCCAATAGAGTCCCACCCGGAGTACCTTTTTGGTGAGAGCTTGTGCTCCAAGATGATTGCCGCAAATGCCGCTATGTACTTCCTCCAAGACTTCCTTTGTTTTGGAGGTCGGTACGCACTTTAACAATGGTATTGAGATCCCTCGTTTGTACAGGGTGTTGTTTATGATAGTGTAGTACTGTGCCTCCCTTTTTAACCTCTTTGCCTCTTTTTCATCTGTAAGGAGAGCTTCTGTTTTGAGGTAATTAATTATGGGGGTCATCCATCCTTGATCCTGACCTGTTATGGCTAGGACTTTTTCTTCTCCCGATATTGATGGGTTCTGCAGTATTTCCTGGATGAGGCTTCTATTGTTGCCCCCTGGTTTGGTGCTGGTTAGTTTTGAGAGTGCGTCAGCTCGGGCGTTTTGCTCGCGGGGTATGTGGCAGATCCTATATTCCCCGAGTTGTCAGAGCTGTTCCTTGGTTTTATCCAAATACTTTTTCATTGTAGGATCTTTGGCTTGGTAGTTCCCTGTTATTTGTGAGGTAACGACTTGTGAATCGCTTTAGATGTTGAGTTTCCGAGCTCCAACTTCTCTAGCCAGCTTCAAACCAGCTAATAACGCTTCATATTCCGCCTGGTTGTTTGAGGCCGGGAATTCGAATTTGAGAGAAAGCTCAAGTTGGGTTCCTTGGTTGCTTTCGATTATCACACCTGCACCACTTCCGGTTTTATTCGAGGAGCCGTCCACGTATATATTCTACTCTATGGGAATCTCCGGGGTGTCTGTGAATTATGCAATGAAGTCGGCTAGGTATTGTGATTTAATGGCTGTTCGCGCCTCGTATTGGAGGTCGAACTCGGACAACTCGATTGCCCACTGTAGGATTCTTCCTACTAGATCTGTTTTCTTCAATATCCCCTTTATAGGCTGGTTGGTCCAAACCTTAATGGTATGCGCATGGAAGTACAGGCGAAGTCGTCGGGATGTGAGTATGAGAGTGTAGGCAAACTTCTCTATTTTCTGGTAGTTCAGCTCTGACCCCTGCAGTGCTTTGCTAATGAAGTAGACGGGTTTGCCCACCCTCGTCTTCTCTAATTAGTGCTGAGGCTATTGCCCGACTTCCTACTGCGAGGTACAATATGAGTGGTTCTCCTTCTCGTGGTCGAGATAGGATAGGTGGCCGTCCCAAGAAATATTTGAAGTCTTGGAAGGCTTGCTCACATTCCGTTGTCCACTCGAAGTTCTTTCCCTTCCTTAAAGTAGCATAGAAAGGGAGGGATCTTATCGCTGACCCTGCTAGGAATCTGGACAAGGCCGCCAATCTCCCATTGAGTTGTTGTACATCTTTGACGCAGGTTGGGCTCTTCATGTTGAGTATGGCCTGGGATTTATCTGGATTTACCTCGATTCCTCTTTGTGTGAGCATAAAGCCCAAGAACTTACCTGCTTCCACAGCAAAGGTGCATTTAGCCGGGTTAAGTCACATGCCATGCTTCCGTATGGTGTCAAATACTTGAACCAAGTCGGACAGTAATGTTTCTTCACTTTGTGTCTTTATCAACATGTCATCCATGTAGACCTCCATGATTTTTCCGATGTGATCTGAGAAGACCTTATTCATTAGCCTCTGATAAGTAGCTCCCACGTTCTTAAGGCCGAAAGGCATTACGATGTAACAATAGTTTGCTTTGGGTGTTAAAAACGAGGTTTTTTCTTGATCCGGTGGATACATTGGGATCTGGTTGTACCCCGAGTATGCGTCCATAAACGAGAGATACTTATATCCTGATGAGGCATCTACTAGAGCATCGATGCTTGGGAGTGGATAAGGGTCTTTTGGGCAGGATTTGTCGAGGTCGGTGTAGTCGGTACACATTCACCACTTCCCATTTGACTTTTTCACCAAGATGACATTTGCTAGCCATAGTGGGTACTTAACTTCTCTTATGAACCCTGCCTCTAGTAGTGCTTGCACCAGTTTTGCTACAGCCTGAGACCGTTCTGGCCCGAGTTTTCTTCGTCTTTGTTGTACCGGCCGGGATCCCGGATAGACTGCCAACTTGTGGTTCATCAGTTCGGGATCTATGCCTGGCATGTCGGCAGCTTTCCATGCGAAGAGATCAACATTATCTTGTAGGAACTGTATGAGTGATTCCTTTACATCTCCTTTCAGGATCGTGCCAATATTAGTTGCCTTATCCGAGATGTCTCCGATTTGAACTTTCTCTACTTCACCTTCGGGCTGTGGATAGAGTTCTTCTCGCCTCTGAACTCCACTAAGTTCGATTGTGTGGAACTCTCCTCCTTTGCCTCTGAGGTTTATACTTTCGTTATAATAGCGACGCGCCATCTTTTGATCTGCTTTTATTGTAGCTATCCCTTCTGCAGTTGGGAATTTCATACATAGTTGTGGAGTTGAAACTATTACGCCGAGTTGGTTTAACATTGTCCGCCCTATTAAGGCATTGTAGGCTGAGCTTACGTCGAGCACGATGTAGTCTATCTTGAGTGTTCTGGATTGGTTCTCCTTTCCGAAGGTTGTATGTAGCGATACGTATCCTAGTAGTTGTACTGGGATATCCCCAAGTCCGAACAGGCTATTCGGGTATGCTCTTAGCTCTTTTTCTTCTAAGCCGAGCTTGTCAAAGGCAGTTTTGAATAAGATGTCGGCGGAGCTTCCTTGGTCGATTATTGTATGGTGGAGGTTGGCGTTTTGATGAGCGGATAATTTGTATACTTTTTGGCATTGTTTTTAGTATGTTTTTGATATCTTTTAGTTAGATTTTAGTATATTTTTATTAGTTTTTATTTAAAATTCACTTTTCTGGACTTTACTATGAGTTTGTGTGTTTTTCTGTGATTTCAGGTATTTTCTGGCTGAAATTGAGGGACTTGAGCAAAAATCTGATTCAGAGACCAAAAAGGACTGCAGATGCTGTTGGATTCTGACCTCCCTGCACTCGAAGTGGATTTTCTGGAGCTACAGAAGCCCAATTGGCGCGCTCTCAACGGCGTTGGAAAGTAGACATCCAGGGCTTTCCAGCAATATATAATAGTCCATACTTTATCCAAGATTTGATGGCCCAAACCCGCGAAGCAATCCGGCCTCAGAAATTCCAGCGTTAAACGCCGGAACAGGAATAAAAGTTGGAGTTAAACGCCCAAACTGGCATGGGAGCTGGCGTTTAACTCCAGAAAGGGTCTCTACACGAATTTCCTTGATTGCTCAGCCCAAGCACACACCAAGTGGGCCCGGAAGTGGATTTTTATGTCATTTACTCATCTATGTAATAGTTTTCTATAAGTAGGACCTTCTACTATTGTATGACGGAGAGTCAGAGAGTCGAAGAGACGACATCTGAGTAGCTATCTTTGTTTTATGCTATCTTAGACCTTTGGGAGGCTGGCCATTCGGCCATGCCTAACCTTTGTTCTTATGTATTTTCAACGGTGGAGTTTCTACACACCATAGATTAAGGGTGTGGAGCTCTGCTGTACCTCGAGTATTAATGCAATTACTATTGTTCTTCCATTCAACTCCGCTTGTTCTTTATCTAAGATATCACTTGTTCTTCAACCTATGAACAAGATGACTGACAACCATTCTTGTTCTACAAGCATTCAAGGCTTTAGTGAATATCTCTTGGATTTCTGATTGCATGATGCATGGTTGATCGCCTGACAACCGAGTGCTCGTCTGACAAACGAGCCAGCCATTCCATGAGATCAGAGTCTTCGTGGTATAGGCAAGAACTGATGGCGGCATTCAAGAGAATCCGGAAGGTCTAACCTTGTCTGTGGTGTTCTGAGTAGGATTCAATGACTGAATGACTGTGACGTGCTTCAAACCTGTAACCTACTGGGCGTTAGTGACAGACGCAAAAGAGTGATTCTATTCCGGTAGGGGAGGGAACCAAACCGGTGATTGGCGGCACTGTGACAGAGTGCTCTGCATTAGCTTTCACTGCGCGGATGGGAGGTAGCTGCTGACAACAGTGAGACCCTACACAAGTTTGCCATGGAAAGGAGTAAGAAGGATTGGATGAAGACTGTAGGAAAGCAGAGAGACGGAAGGGAAGGCATCTGCATACACTTGTCTGAAGCTCATACACCAATGATATACATAAGTATCTCTATCTTTACCTTTTCTGTTATTTTCGTTTATCATCATCATATACATTTGAGTCTGCCTGACTAAGATTTACAAGATGACCATAGCTTGCTTCAATACTAACAATCTCCGTGGGATCGACCCTTACTCACGTAAGGTTTTATTACTTGGACGACCCAGTACACTTGCTGGTTAGTTGTGCGAAGTTGTGTAATGCCATGGTATTAGGCGCACCAAGTTCTTGGAGCCATTACCGGGGATTATTTGAGTTGTGAAAAAGTATTGTTCACAATTTCGCGCACCAAGTTTTTGGCGCCGTTGCCGGGGATTGTTCATGTTTTGAGCAAGCTTGTGGTAACATCAGATGCCAAGATCCGGCAACAACATCAAGTTCTTGGTGTTATTGCCCGGGATTGTTTAGGCTGGACAACTGACGGTTCATCTTGTTGCTTAGATTAGGTATTTTTTTTTTTTCGAAATTCTTGAAGGTGAATTCTAGAGTTTCATGATGATTTGTTGAAATCTGGCTGGCTGAGAAGCCATGTCTAATCTGATTGGACCGAGGTTTCAACTTATCACCACAAGAGCTTGTTGATTTCGTATCAATCTTGCTCTTGGAGCAGTGATTTGCTAAGATTTGGCTGACCTTTGGTCATGTCTAGTGTTTTGGACCGAAGCTTTCCTTGGAAGCTTGGCTGGCTGTGAAGCCATGTCTAATTCCTGGACCGGAGTCTTAGACTAGCATTGCACTGATTCCTGGAATTCTCATTAAGAATTTTGATGCCTTTTTCCACTTAATTTTCGAAAAACACAAAAAAATTTATAAAACCATAAAAAGACCAAAAAGATTTTATGTTTCTTGTTTGAGTCTAGAGTCTCATCTTAAGTTTAGTGTCAAATGCATGTTTTTGTTATAATTTTCGAATTCATGCATATATTTCTTGTTTTGATCTTTGAATTCTATTGACTTGAAGTATTTTGTGTGTCTCATATGCATTCTCATATTGTTAGTGTCAGTAGTGCACAAACTGCTAAGTTTAGTGTCTTGCATGCATTGTTATTTGATTCTTGTTGCATTTTGATTAATAGAAAAATCCAAAAAATATTTTTAATTTGAGTCTTTTCAAGTCAATGATACAAGGAATTGAAGATTCAGAACCAACTGCAGAGGAATTATACAGAAAAAGCTGAGCATTCAAAAATGCCCAGTGAAGAAGGCAGACTGGCGTTTAAACGCCAGCCAGGGCACCTGGTTGGGCGTTTAACGCCAGGATGGTGCCAGGGGGAAGATTTTGTTTTCAAAATCAATTTTTCTTAGTTTTTCAAATCAAATCTTTTTCAAATCAAATCTTTTCAATCAAATGTTTTCAAATTCAATTTCTTTCCTTTTAAAAAGATACTTACCAACAATTAATGATTTGATTGAACATCACAAGATTGTTGCCTTTTCTGTTGAGAGAGGTTTAAATGTTTCAATCATATCTTTTCTTGTTAGGCAAGTCATCAATTTTCAAAATCATATCTTTTCAAATTGTTTTCAAATCATATCTTTTAAAAATGTTTTCAAATCATATCTTCTCAATCACATCTTTTTTTAAACCCATAACTTTTTAATTAAATCTTTTTAACCACATCTTTTTCAAAATAGTTCTCAATCAAATCTTTTTAATTTCTAATTTCAAAATCTTTTTCAAAAATCACTTTATCTCTTTTCCACTTTGATTTTCGAAAATCAATTAACATTTTTCAAAATGTTTTCAAATTTTTTAATTGAATTTTCGAAAATTCTCTTCCCTCCTTCCCACATCCTTCTATTTATGGAGTACTACTCCTTCTAAATGCACAATTCGAATTTTATCTATTAAAATTCGAATTCTCCTTCTCCTTCTTCTTACTATTTCTCTTTTCCTCTGACATTTCAAGGAATCTCTATACTGTGACATAGAGGATTCCACATTCTCTTCTTCTTTTTCTATTTCTTATGAGCAGAAGCAGAGACAAAGGCATTCTTGTTGAAGCTGATCCTGAACCTGAAAGGACCTTGAAGAGAAAGCTAAGAGAAGCCAAAGCACAACTCTCTTTAGAGGGCTTGACCGAATTCTTCAAGGGAGAAGACATGGCAGCCGAAAACAACAACAATGCCAACAATGCAAGGAAGGTGCTTGGTGACTTTACTGCACCTACTCCTGATTTCTATGGGAGAAGCATCTCAATCCCTGCCATTGGAGCAAACAACTTTGAGCTTAAGCCTCAATTAGTTTCTCTAATGCAACAGAATTGCAAGTTTCATGGACTTCCAATGGAAGATCCTCATCAGTTTTTAGCTGAGTTCTTGCAAATCTGTGACACAGTCAAGACTAATGGGGTTAACCCTGAGGTCTATAGACTGATGCTATTCCCTTTTGCTGTGAGAGACAGAGCTAGAATATGGTTGGACTCTCAACCTAAAGAAAGCCTGGACTCTTGGGAAAAGCTAGTCAATGCCTTCTTGGCAAAGTTCTTTCCTCCACAAAGATGGAGTAAGCTTAGAGTGGAAGTCCAAACCTTCAGACAGAAGGATGGAGAATCCCTCTATGAAGCTTGGGAAAGATACAAACAATTAATCAGAAGATGTCCATCTGACATGCTTTCTGAATGGAGCATCATAGGTATTTTCTATGATGGTCTCTCTGAACTATCCAAGATGTCTTTGGATAGCTCTGCAGGAGGATCTCTTCATTTGAAGAAGACGCCTGCAGAAGCTCAAGAACTGATTGAAATGGTTGCAAATAACCAATTCATGTACACTTCTGAGAGGAATCCTGTGAACAATGGGACTGGTCAGAAGAAAGGAGTTCTTGAGATTGATGCTCTGAATGCCATATTGGCTCAGAACAAAATATTGACTCAACAAGTCAATTTGATTTCTCAGAGTCTGTCTGGAATGCAAAATGCACCAAACAGTACTAAGGATGCTTCATCTGAGGAAGAAGCCTATGATCCTGAGAACCCTTCCATGGAAGAGGTGAATTACCTAGGAGAACCCTATGGTAATACCTATGATTCTTCATGGAGAAATCACCCAAACCTCTCATGGAAGAATCAAGAGAGACCTCAACAAGGTTTCAATAATAATGGTGGAAGAAACAGGCTTAGCAATAGCAAGCCTTTTCCATCATCTTCTCAGCAACAGACAGAGAGTTCTAAGCAGAATAATTCTGACTTAGCAACCATGGTCTCTGATCTAATAAAGACCACTCAAAGTTTCATGAATGAAACAAGATCCTCCATTAGAAACTTGGAAGGACAAGTGGGTCAGCTGAGCAAGAAAATTACTGAACTTCCTCCAAGCACTCTCCCAAGTAACACTGAAGAAAATCCAAAAGGAGAGTGCAAAGCCATCAATATGGCCGAATTCTGGGAGGAAGAAGAGGCAGTGAACGCCACTAAGGAAGACCTCAATGGGCGTGCACTGGCCTCCAGTGAGTTCCCCAATGAGGAACCTTGGGAATCTGAGGCTCAAACTGAGACCATAGAGATTCCCTTGGACTTACTACTGCCTTTCATGAGCTCTGATGAGTATTCTTCCTCTGAAGAGGATGAGTATGTCACTGAAGAGCAAGTTGCTAAATACCTTGGAGCAATCATGGAGCTAAATGACAAGTTATTTGGAAATGAGACTTGGGAAGATGAACCTCCCTTGCTCACCAAAGAACTGGATAACTTGTCTAGGCAGAAACTGCCTCAAAAGAGGCAGGATCCTGGGAAGTTTTCTATACCTTGTACCATAGGCACCATGACCTTCAAGAAGGCCTTGTGTGACTTAGGGTCAAGTGTGAACCTCATGCCCCTCTCTGTAATGGAGAAGTTAGGGATCTTTGAGGTGCAAGCTGCAAAAATCTCACTAGAGATGGCAGACAACTCAAGAAAACAAGCCTATGGACTTGTAGAGGATGTTCTGGTTAAGGTTGAAGACCATTACATCCCTACTGATTTCATAGTCCTAGAGACTGGGAAGTGCATGGATGAATCCATCATCCTTGGCAGACCATTCCTAGCCACAGCAAAGGCTGTGATTGATGTTGATGGAGGAGAGTTGATCATTCAAGTGAATGAAGAATCCATGGTGTTTAAGGCCCAAGGATATCCCTCTATCATCATGGAGAAGAAGCATGAAGAGCTTCTCTCAAAACAGAGCCAAGCAGAGCCCCCACAGTCAAACTCTAAGTTTGGTGTTGGGAGGCCACAACCAAACTCTAAGTTTGGTGTTGAACCCCCACATTCAAACTCTAAGTTTGGTGTTGGGAAGGTCCAACACGGTTCTGAGCATTTCTGAGGCTCCATGAGAGACCTCTGTCAAGCTAGTGACAGTAAAGAAGCGCTTGTTGGGAGGCAACCCAATGATTTATAATTAATTATTTTCTTTTGTTATTTTATCTTTTTTGTAGGATGATGATCATAAGAAGTCATAAAAATAATGAAAAAAGCAAAAACAGAATGAAAAACAGGAAGAAAAACAGCACACCCTGGAGGAAGATGCTGCTGGCGTTCAAACGCCAGTCAGCCTAGCAGATGGGCGTTTAACGCCCAGTCTGGCACCTTTCTGGGCGTTTAACGCCAGAAAGGGGCACCAAACTGGCGTTAAACGCCAGTAAAGGTATAAAACCTGGCGTTAAACGCCAGGAATGGGCACCAGCCCGGCGTTTAACGCCAGAATTGGCCCAAAACGTGGATTTTGGTGCCAATTGGTGCAGGGATGCCTTTTCCTTGACACTACAGGATCTGTGGACCCCACAGGACCCTACTACAGGATCTGTGGACCCCACAGGACCCTACAATCACTCTCTCTTCTTCCCCCATTCACCAATCACCTCAACACCTCTTCCCCAAAAACCCCTCACCTATCAAATCCCATCTTTCTCTTCACCACTCACATCCACCCTTCATTTCCACACAACCTAAACACCACTTCTTCCCCCTTTGGCCGAATACACCTCCATCTCCCTCTTCCTCATTTCTTCTTCTTCTACTCCCTTCTTTCTTCTTTTGCTCGAGGACGAGCAAACATTTTAAGTTTGGTGTGGTAAAAGCGTTGCTTTTTCGTTTTTCCATAACCATTATGGCACCAAAGGCCGGAGAAACCTCTAAAAAGAGGAAAGGGAAGGCAAAGGCTTCCACCTCCGAGTCATGGGAGATGGATAGATTCCTCTCAAAGGTGCATCAAGACCACTTCTATGAAGTTGTGGCCTTGAAGAAGGTGATCCCCGAAGTCCCTTTTTCACTCAAAAAGGGTGAATATCCGGAGATCCGCCATGAGATCCGAAGAAGAGGTTGGGAAGTACTTACCAACCCCATTCAACAAGTCGGAATCTTGATGGTTCAAGAGTTCTATGCCAATGCATGGATCACCAAGAACCATGACCAAAGTGTGAACCCGAATCCAAAGAATTATCTTACTATGGTTCGGGGGAAATACTTGGATTTCAGTCCGGAGAGTGTGAGGATGGCGTTCAACTTGCCCATGATGCAAGGAGATGAGCATCCTTACACTAGAAGGGTCAACTTTGATCAAAGGTTGGACCAAGTCCTCACAGTCATATGTGAAGAGGGCGCACAATGGAGGCAAGACTCAAGAGGAAAGCCGGTTCAATTAAGAAGGCATGACCTCAAGCCCGTAGCTAGAGGATGGTTAGAGTTCATACAACGCTCAATCATTCCCACTAGCAACCGGTCCGAAGTGACCATAGACCGGGCCATCATGATCCATAGTATCATGATCAGAGAAGAAATAGAAGTTCATGAGGTTATAGCTCAAGAACTCTATAAAGTGGCGGACAAGACCTCCACTTTGGCAAGATTAGCCTTTCCTCACCTCATTTGTCACCTCTGTTATTCAGTTGGAGTTGACATAGAGGGAGACACCCCCATTGATAAGGACAAGCCCATCACTAAACAAAGGATGGAGTACACAAGGGAGCCCTCTCATCATGAGATCCCTGAGACACCTCAAGGGATGCAGTTTCCTCCATACAACTATTGGGAGCAACTGAACACCTCCCTAGGAGAATTGAGTTCCAACATGGGACAACTAAGGGTGGAGCACCAAGAACACTCCATCATCCTTCATGAGATTAGAGAAGATCAAAGAATCATGAGGGAGGAACAACAAAGACAAGGAAGAGACATTGAGGAGCTCAAGCACTCCATAGGACCTTCAAAAGCAAGGAAGAGCCGCCATCACTAAGGTGGACCCATTCCTTGATTTCCTTGTTCTTTATCTCTCTGTTTTTCGAATTCTATGCTTTATGTTATCCATGTTTGTGTCTTATGATCATTAGTGTCTTAGTGTCTATGCCTTAAAGTTATGAATGTCCTATGAATCCATCACCTTTCTTGAATAAAAATGTGCTTAATTGAAAAAGGAAGAATTGCATGAATTTTGAATTTTATAATAGTTTAATTATTTTGATGTGGTGGCAATATTTTTGTTCTCTGAATGTATGCTTAAACAGTGCATATGTATCTTGAATTTGTGGTTCATGAATGTTGGCTCTTGAAAGAATGATGAAAAAGGAGACATGTTACTGAGGATCTGAAAAATCAATAAAATGATTCTTGAAGCAAGAAAAAGCTATTCAAAAAAAAAAAAAAAAAATCGAAAAAAAAAGAAAAAGAAAGAAAAAGAAAGAATAAGAGTTGTGATCCAAGGTAAATAAGAGTGTGCTTAAGAACCCTGGACACCTCTAATTGGGGACTTTAGCAAAGCTGAGTCACAATCTGAAAAGGTTCACCCAATTATGTGTCTGTGGCATGTATGTATCCGGTGGTAATACTGGAAGACAGAGTGCTTTGGGCCACAGCCAAGACTCAATAAATAGCTATGTTCAAGAATCATCATACTTCACTAGGAGAATCATTAACACTATCTGGACTCTGAGTTCCTAAAGAAGCCAACCATTCTGGATTTCAAAGGAGAGATTGAGATGCCAAAACTGTTCAGAAGCAAAAAGTTAAAAGCCCCGCTCATCTAATTAATACTGATCTTCACAGATGTTTTTGGAATTCATTGCATATTCTCTTCTTTTTATCTTATTTGATTTTCAGTTGCTTGAGGACAAGCAACAATTTAAGTTTGGTGTTGTGATGAGCGGATAATTTGTATACTTTTTGGCATTGTTTTTAGTATGTTTTTGATATCTTTTAGTTAGATTTTAGTATATTTTTATTAGTTTTTATTTAAAATTCACTTTTCTGGACTTTACTATGAGTTTGTGTGTTTTTCTGTGATTTCAGGTATTTTCTGGCTGAAATTGAGGGACTTGAGCAAAAATCTGATTCAGAGACCAAAAAGGACTGCAGATGCTGTTGGATTCTGACCTCCCTGCACTCGAAGTGGATTTTCTGGAGCTACAGAAGCCCAATTGGCGCGCTCTCAACGGCGTTGGAAAGTAGACATCCAGGGCTTTCCAGCAATATATAATAGTCCATACTTTATCCAAGATTTGATGTCCCAAACCCGCGAAGCAATCCGGCCTCAGAAATTCCAGCGTTAAACGCCGGAACAGGAATAAAAGTTGGAGTTAAACGCCCAAACTGGCATGGGAGCTGGCGTTTAACTCCAGAAAGGGTCTCTACACGAATTTCCTTGATTGCTCAGCCCAAGCACACACCAAGTGGGCCCGGAAGTGGATTTTTATGTCATTTACTCATCTATGTAATAGTTTTCTATAAGTAGGACCTTCTACTATTGTATGACGGAGAGTCAGAGAGTCGAAGAGACGACATCTGAGTAGCTATCTTTGTTTTATGCTATCTTAGACCTTTGGGAGGCTGGCCATTCGGCCATGCCTAACCTTTGTTCTTATGTATTTTCAACGGTGGAGTTTCTACACACCATAGATTAAGGGTGTGGAGCTCTGCTGTACCTCGAGTATTAATGCAATTACTATTGTTCTTCCATTCAACTCCGCTTGTTCTTTATCTAAGATATCACTTGTTCTTCAACCTATGAACAAGATGACTGACAACCATTCTTGTTCTACAAGCATTCAAGGCTTTAGTGAATATCTCTTGGATTTCTGATTGCATGATGCATGGTTGATCGCCTGACAACCGAGTGCTCGTCTGACAAACGAGCCAGCCATTCCATGAGATCAGAGTCTTCGTGGTATAGGCAAGAACTGATGGCGGCATTCAAGAGAATCCGGAAGGTCTAACCTTGTCTGTGGTGTTCTGAGTAGGATTCAATGACTGAATGACTGTGACGTGCTTCAAACCTGTAACCTACTGGGCGTTAGTGACAGACGCAAAAGAGTGATTCTATTCCGGTAGGGGAGGGAACCAAACCGGTGATTGGCGGCACTGTGACAGAGTGCTCTGCATTAGCTTTCACTGCGCGGATGGGAGGTAGCTGCTGACAACAGTGAGACCCTACACAAGTTTGCCATGGAAAGGAGTAAGAAGGATTGGATGAAGACTGTAGGAAAGCAGAGAGACGGAAGGGAAGGCATCTGCATACACTTGTCTGAAGCTCATACACCAATGATATACATAAGTATCTCTATCTTTACCTTTTCTGTTATTTTCGTTTATCATCATCATATACATTTGAGTCTGCCTGACTAAGATTTACAAGATGACCATAGCTTGCTTCAATACTAACAATCTCCGTGGGATCGACCCTTACTCACGTAAGGTTTTATTACTTGGACGACCCAGTACACTTGCTGGTTAGTTGTGCGAAGTTGTGTAATGCCATGGTATTAGGCGCACCAAGTTCTTGGAGCCATTACCGGGGATTATTTGAGTTGTGAAAAAGTATTGTTCACAATTTCGCGCACCACGTTTGCCAGTATGATAGTGATAACCATGGGGTCGTCGTGTCCTGAGATGATTCCGAATGCGTCTTCTTTGGTAAATGTGATTGATGGGATGTCTGGCGCCTCCTTCTTTCCTTCGACATGGTATACTTCTTTGAGGTGTCGCTTACGAGATGATTTGGAGATTCCTCCTCTAGCAAATCCACCGTATATCACGTGGACGTGTCTCTCCGGTGTGCGAGGTGATCGCTCAGACCATCCGACATCTTCATCCCTTCTTCTTTTTCTTGGCTCTTCATCCCAGTTGGCCAAAAACCGATCTAGTTTTCCTTCTTTTACTAATTTTTCTATGACATTTTTCAAGTCGAAGCATTCGTTGGTGGAATGTCCTCGGACTCGATGATACTCACAGTATTCGTTCCGATTTCCTCCTCCTCTTTTGCCTTCGAGTGGCTGAGCTGGGGGTATTTTTTCCGTGTGGCAGACTTCTTTGTAAACATCTACCATGGATACCCTAAGAGGGGTGTAGTTATGATATTTTTTGATTTTCTCCCCGGAGCGATCTTCCTTTTTCTTGGATTCTTTATCTTTATCTCGGTAGGCGGAACCGAACCTCGAGGCTTTCCCAAGTCGAGAATTCTCCTCCATGTTGATGTACTTCTGCGCCCGTTCTTGTACTTCATCCAGGGATGCAGGGTACTTCTTTGATATAGATTGGCTAAACGGTCCTTCTCGTAGGCCATTTATAAGGCCCATAATGGTAGCTTCTGTTGGTAGACTTTGTATGTCCATGCATGTTTTGTTGAATCTTTCCATGTAGTTACGAAGACTCTTCCGATCTCTTTGCTTGATTCCTAGTAGGCTGGGTGCGTGTTTAGCCTTATCTTTTTGTATGGAAAATCTGGCCAGTAACTTTTTGGCCAGGTCGTCGAAGCTTGAGATGGACTTTGGAGGTAGGCTGTCGAACCATCTAATGGCTGTCTTGCTAAGAGTTGTTGGAAAGGCCTTGCAGCGAACTGCATCCGAGGCGTCAGTGAGGTACATTCTACTTCTGAAATTATTGAGATGATGGTTGGGGTTTGAAGTGCCGTCATACAGAGTCATATCCAGAAGTTTGAAGTCCTTTGGGATTTTGGTATTCATAATTTCCCGGGTGAATAGATCTTGATCCTTGCGAGAGCTATCCTCTGGAGTGGATCGAGTAGCTTTAGTTTTGAGATCGGCTTCGAGTTTTAGAAGTTTATTTTTTAATTCTCGGCGTCGCCTTATCTCCCGATGCAGATCCTCTTCTTTTTTGCGTTGATGTTGGGCTTCTTTCTCGAGTTGCTTTAATCGATCTTGAAGCGCCTCTATCACTCCTGGATTTGATGAATTTTTGTCCCTGTTGGGCTCTGGAGTATCTTTGAGTGTAACATCCGTGTTCTTGTGCGGCATTCTGTCTTCCAAACCTGAATCGTGGTCATTGTCATGGTCGTCCACCATGGTGATGGGATGACTTCCAAGATCCCCGGCAACAATGCCAATGTTCCGAGGGTTTACCTGAAACTGTAGGTCGATCTCGGATGAGATCTTCTGTGCTGGTCGGAGCTGACGTGTCCGGCAGGTGTGTAGCAGCCGGAGCTGGTGTGTCCGACTTGTGGAATTGAGAATGCTGCTGATCCCTTATCACCGAAGGGTAGGGGGTACCTGCAAGGGACTCCGATGCTTAAGTTAGCAAGGGTATTAAACAGGTATTGAGTAGAATCAGAGTATGAGTTATACCTGGGTGCTCCAGTATATTTATAATGGTGAGATGTGACCTTCTTTAGATAAGATAAGTTAGTTATCTTATCTTATCTTATCTTTTGTCGAGGTCAGCTTATCTTCCATGGAACCGCCCTTATCTCTATAGGCATGGGCTGCCCTTGGATCGGGATCATATTCCTTGAGTTGGGCCCTTCTTTGGGCTTTCCTGTTGATTTGGACCGAGTTCTTTGCGAAGAAGTCGGTCCGCTTGACCTAAAGAGGTCGGTCGCTTTGTCTGTAGAACATCCCAGGTCGGACAGCTCGACACAGGGTATGAACATTTTCCCACACTTAAACAATTACACAATTTCTATCTTAAGCTAACCAAGTATTCAACTTGTGATTTTTATTTTGTTTTTCTGCTTAAGGCTAGTAATGTTGTTATAAAGAAGAAGGGGATTAAAAGGCTCAAGGGGCTAACAAGTGTAATGTAAAAGGTAGGCTAATTTGGGAGTTGGTGGACGAAATTGTGATTCAACATTCTTAAGTTGTATAAATTTTATTCTATCTTTTGAGCTTTGGCATATACCTTTAGGGCACTGTTTATTTATTATTCCTTTTGGAAATTGACCTTCCTTCACAACTCCGTTCAACTAACCAGCAAGTGTACTGGGTCGTCCAAGTAATAACCTTACGTGAGTAAGGGTCGAATCCACAGAGATTGTTGGTATGAAGCAAGCTATGGTCACCTTGCAAATCTCAGTTAGGCAGATTAAAATAGTTTATGGTTTTCGAAAATAGAAAGAAATAAATAATAAAAAGGATAGAGATACTTATGCAGATTCATTGGTAGGAATTTCAGATAAGCGGAATGGAGATGCTGTAGAGCTCCCGGACGCCTGCTATCCCATTGCTTCTACTCAATCCTTCTTACTCCTCTCCATGGCAAGCTTTGTATAGGGGTTCACTATCAGCTGTGGCTACTTTCATTCCTCTCGGGGAAATAACCTGTGCGGCTGTCACTCGCACAGCTAACCAGTCTGGAGGCATCACCCATGGTTGATAGCTACATCCCATCCTCGCAGTGAAAGCTAATGCACGCACTCTGTCACAGTACGGCCAATCACCGGTTGGTTCCCGCTCCTACTGGAATAGAATCCCTCTTTTGCGTTTGTCACTAACGCCCAGCAGGTTAAAGTTTGAAGCACGTCACAGTCATTCATGAACGGAATCCTACTCGGAATACCACAGACAAGGTGAGACTTTCCGGATTCCCAGGACCCTACTCGGAACACCACAGACAAGGTTGGACTTTCCGGATCCAGATGAATGCCGCCATCTATCTAGCTTATACCACGAAGATTCTGTTGGGGAATCTAAGAGATACACATTCAAGCTTTGTTGCATGTAGAACGGAAGTGGTTGTCAATCACGCGCGTTCATCAGTGAGAATAATAATGAGGGTTATCTAACTCATCATCATTCATCATGTTCTTGAGTACGAATGAATATCTTGGAATAAGAATAAGATAGAGAATTGAATAAAAGAAAATAGAACTTCATTAATCTTTGAGGTACAGCAGAGCTCCACACCCTTAATCTATGGTGTGCAGAAACTCCACCGTTGAAAATACATAAGTAAAAGAAGGTTCAGGCATGGCCGAATGGCCAGCCCCCTAAAACGTGATCAATGATCCCCTAAGATGAAGGTTAAAACAAAACTGAGATCAAAGATGTCTAATACAATAGTAAGAGGTCCTATATATACTAGACTAGCTACTAGGGTTTACATGAGTAAGTAATTGATGCATAAATCCACTTCCGGGGCCCACTTGGTGTGTGTTTGGGCTGAGCTTGATCAATCCACGTGTAGAGGCATTTCTTGGCGTCAAACTTCAGGTTATGACGTGTTTTGGGCGTTTGACTCCGGATCATGACATTTTTCTGGCGTTTTACTCCAGACAGCAGCATGAACTTGGCGTTTAACGCCAAGTTACGTCATCAATCTTCGAATAGAGTATGGACTATTATATATTGCTGGAAAGCCCTGGATGTCTACTTTCCAACGCCGTTGAGAGCGTGCCAATTGGAGGTCTGTAGCTCCAGAAAATCCATTTCGAGTGCAGGGAGGTCAGAATCCAACAGCATCAGCAGTCCTTTTGTCAGCCTTCTTCAGAGTTTTGCTCAAATCCCTCAATTTCAGTCAGAATTTACCTGAAATCACAGAAAAACACACAAACTCATAGTAAAGTCCAGAAATGTGAATTTAACATAAAAACTAATGAAAACATCCCTAAAAGTAGCTTAAACTTACTAAAAACTATATAAAAACAATGCCAAAAAGCGTATAAATTATCCGCTCATCACAACACCAAACTTAAATTGTTGCTTGTCCCCAAGCAACTGAGAATCAAATAGGATAAAAAGAAGAGAATATACTATAAAGTCCAAAATATCAATGAATATTAATTTAATTACATGAGCGGGACTTGTAGCTTTTTGCTTCTGAACAGTTTTGGCATCTCACTTTTTCCTTTGTAGTTTAGAGGTATTGGCGTCTCTGGGGGAACTTAGAATTTGGGATAGTGTTATTGACTTTCTTAGTTAAGCATGTTGATTCTTGAACACAGCTACTTATGAGTCTTGGCTGTGGCCCTAAGCACTTTGTCTTCCAGTATTACCACCGGATACACAAATGCCACAGACACATAACTGGGTGAACCTTTTCAGATTGTGACTCAGCTTTGCTAGAGTCCCCAGTTAGTGGTGTCCAGAGCTCTTAAGCACACTCTTTAGCTTTAGATCACGACTTTAACCACTCAGTCTCAAGCTTTTCACTTGGACCTTCATGACACAAGCACATGGCTAGGGACAGCTTGATTTAGCCGCTTAGGCCTGGATTTTATTTCCTTGGGCCCTCCTATCCATTGATGCTCAAAGCCTTGGATCTTCTGCTTGGCTTTTATTCCTTTTGATTGTAATTATAAAATTTTTTTTTCACTGCTTTTTCTTGCTTCAAGAATCAATTTCATGATGTTTTTCAGATCATCAATAACATTTCTCTTTGTTCATCATTCTTTCAAGAACCAACAATTTTAAACACTCATAAACAACAAGATCAAAAGACATATGCACTGTTCATTCATTCATTCAGAAAACAAAAGCATTGTCACCACATCAATATAATTAAACTAAATTCACTAATAATTTCGAAAATTATGCACTTCTTGTTCTTTTGAATTAAAACATTTTTCTTTTAAGAGAGGTGAAGGACTAATGGATTTTATTTCATAGCTTTAAGGCATGGTTTACATACTAATGATCATGAAGTAGAGACACAAAAACATAAATAAACATAGCATTAAAAACCGAAAACAGAAAGAAATAAAGAACAAGGAATGAATCCACCTTAGTGGCGTCTTCTTCTTGAAGGACCAATGATGTTCTTCAACTCTTCTATGTCCCTTCCTTGCCTTTGTTGCTCCTCCCTCATTGCTCTTTGATCTTCTCTTATTTCTTGGAGAATGATGGAGTGCTCATGATGTTCCACCCTTAGTTGTTCAACATTATGACTCAAATCCTCTAAGGAGGTGTTGAGTTGCTCCCAATAGTTGTTAGGAGGAAAGTGCATTCCTTGAGGCATTTGTTGATGATGCACTTCCTCATGTTCTTCTTGGAGGCCATGAGGAGCTTCCCTTGTTTGCTCCATCTTTTTCTTGGTAATGGGCTTGTCTTCTTCAATGGAGACATCTCCTTCTATGATAACTCCAGCTGAGTAACATAGATGGCATATAAGGTGGGGGAAGGCTAACCGTGCCATGTATGAAGGCTTGTCAGCTATTTTGTAGAGTTCATTGGAGATGACTTCATGAACCTCTACTTCTTCACCAATCATGATGCTATGAACCATGATGGCCCGATCCACAGTAACTTCAGATCGGTTGCTTGTAGGGATGATGGATCTTTGAATGAACTCCAACCATCCTCTAGCTACAGGCTTGAGGTCCAGTCTTCTTAGTTGGACTGGCTTGCCTTTGGAGTCTACTCTCCATTGGGCGCCTTCCACACATATGTCCGTAAGGACTTGGTCCAATCTTTGGTTAAAGTTGACCCTTCTTGTGTAGGGGTGTTCATCACCTTGCATCATAGGCAAATGAAACGCCAACCTCACATTCTCCGGACTAAAATCCAAGTATTTCCCCCTAACCATGGTGATATAGTTTTTGTTTGAAAGGGACCTCATGGATCACTTTCTTCTTTGCCACAACATCATAGAAGTGGTCTTGGTGGCTCTTGGAGATGAATCTCTCCTTCTCCCATGACTCGGAAGTGGAAGCTTTTGCCTTCCCTTTTCCTTTTCTTGAGGAGACTCCGGTCTTGGGTGCCATTGATGGTGAATGAAAAACAAAAAGCTTAGGCTTTTTTACCACACCAAACTTAAAAATTTGCTTGTCCCCAAGCAAAAAGAAAAGAAGAGTAGAAGAAGAAGAAGAAAATATGGTAGAGAGGGTTCGGCTATGTGGGAGAATGTGGGTTTGAGTTGTGTGGAAATGTAAAAGAAAAGAAGGGTATTTATAGGGAGAGGGGAGGGTATAGTTTCGGCCATATTGGGTGGGAAAGGGTGGGAAATTGAATTTGAAAGTAGTGAGGGTAGGTGGGGTGTATGGGGAAGAGGGGTTGATGTGAATGGTGAATGGGGAAGTTGGGAAGAGGAATTGAGGTGATTGGTGAAGGTTTTTGGGAAGTGTGACATTGAGAATGAGATTTGGATTAGGAGAGTGTGAATAGGATTAAAAGAAATGTGGTAGGTGGGGATCCTGTGGGGTTCACAGATCCTAAGGTGAGGATCCTGTGGGGTCCACAGATCCTGAGGTGAAAACAAATACCATTCCTTCACCATATAGGCATGTAACATGCCTTGATGCATCATTCTGGCGTTCAAACGCCCATTGATGCTAGTTCTGGGCGTTAAACGCCCATGTTATGCATGTTTCTGGCGTTGAACGCCAGTTTCATGCTTGTTTCTGGCGTTCAGCGCCAGATTGTCCTCTGTGTGCGCATCCTGGCGTTAAACGCCAGGTTGTTGCTTGTTTTGGGCGTTCAGCGCCAGAATGGTGCTCTGTTCTGGCGTTGAACGCCAGAAAGATGCTCCTTCTGGGCGTTGAACGCCAGCCCGTGCGTCCTCCAGGGTGAAAAATTTTTTCTTCTGTTTTTGACTCTGTTTTTAATTTTTTTGATTTTTTCGTGACTCCTCATGATCATGTACCTAATAAAACACAAAAATAACAAAGAAACAAAATAAAATAAAATTAGATGAATAAAATTGGGTTGCCTCCCAACAAGCGCTTCTTTAATGTCAATAGCTTGACAGTGGCTCTCATGGAGCCACAAGGTGATCAGGTCAATTTAAGTGTGGTATTCCCAACACCAAACTTAGAGTTTGGATATGGGGTTTGGACACCAAACTTAGAGTTTGGTTGTGGCCTCACAACACCAAACTTAGAGTTTGACTGTGTGGGCTCTTCTTGACTCTGAACTGAGAGAAGCTCTTCATGCTTGCTCTCTTTTGTCACAGAGGGATAGCCATGTGCTTGAAACACAAGATATTCTCCATTCAATTGAAGGACTAATTCACCTCTGTTGACATCTATCACAGCTCCTGCTGTGGCTAGGAAAGGTCTTCATAGGATGATGCATTCATCATCTTCCTTCCTAGTGTCTAGGATTATGAAATCAGTAGGGATGTAAAGGCCTTCAACCTTTACTAGCACGTCCTCTACTAACCCATAAGCTTGTCTTATGGACTTATCTGCCAATTGTAATGAGAACAAGGCAGGTTGTACCTCAATGATCCCCATCTTCTCCATTACAGAGAGTGGCATAAGATTTATCCCTGACCCCAGGTCACATAGAGCTTTTTCAAAGCTCATGGTGCCAATGGTACAAGGTATTAAGAACTTGCCAGGATCTTGTTTCTTTTGAGGTAGAGTTTTCTGAATCCAAGTATCTAGTTCACTAATGAGCAAGGAAGGTTTACTTTCCCAAGTCTCATTACCAAACAGCTTGGCATTCAACTTCATGATAGCTCCCAAATATAGAGCAGCTTGCTCTCCAGTCACATCTTCATCCTCTTCTGAGGATGAATAGTCTTCAGAGCTCATGAATGGCAGAAGGAGGTTTAATGGAATCTCTATGGTCTCTAGATGAGCCTCAGATTCCTTTGGATCCTTAATAGGAAACTCCTTCTTGCTTAAGGGACGTCCCAGGAGGTCTTCCTCATTAGGATTTTCGTCCTCCTCCTCCCTAGTGCATTCGGCCTCTTTGATTAAATCAATGGCCTTGCACTCTCCTTTTGGATTTTCTTCAGTATTGCTTGGGAGAGTACTGGGAGGGGTTTCAATAACTTTCTTACTCAGCTGGCCCACTTGTGCTTCCAGATTTCTGATGGAAGATCTGGTTTCATTCATGAAACTGAAAGTGGCCTTTGACAGATCAGAGACTATATTGGCTAAATTAGAATTATTTTGTTCAGAGTTCTCTGTTTGTTGCTGAGAAGATGATGGATATGGCTTACTATTGTTCAGTCTGTTACGTCCACCATTGTTAAAACCTTGTTGAGGTTTTTGTTGATCCTTCCAGGAGAAATTTGGATGATTTCTCCATGATGAGTTATAGGTGTTTCCATAAGGTTCACCTAAGTAATTAACCTCTGCCATGGCAGGGTTTTCAGGATCATAAGCTTCTTCAGAAGCTGCCTCTCTATTACTGTTGGATGCATGTTGCAATCCATTCAGATTCTGAGAGATTATGTTGACCTGTTGAGTCAACACTTTGTTCTGAGCCAATATGGCATTCAGAGCATCAATTTCAAGAACTCCTTTCTTCTGAGGTATGCCATTGTTGACCGAATTCCTCTCAGAAGTGTACATAAACTGGTTGTTTGCAACCATGTCAATGAGTTCTTGAGCCTCTTCAGGCGTTTTCTTCAGGTGAATAGATCCACCTGCAGAATGGTCCAATGACATTTTCGAAAATTCAGAGAGACCATAATAGAATATATCTAATATGGTCCATTCAGAAAACATGTCAGATGGACATCTCTTGGTCAGCTGCTTGTATCTTTCCCAAGCTTTATAGAGGGATTCACCATCTTTTTGTTTGAAGGTTTGAACATCCACTCTCAGCTTGCTCAGCTTTTGAGGAGGAAAGAGCTTATCTAAGAATGCAGTGACAAGCTTATCCCATGAGTCCAGGCTATCCTTGGGTTGGGAATCCAACCACACTCTAGCTCTGTCTCTTACAGCAAAAGGGAAAAGCAAGAGTCTGTAGACTTCAGGATTAACTCCATTTGTCTTTACAGTGTCACAGATCTGCAAGAACTCAGTTAAAAACTGGTAAGGATCTTCAGATGGAAGTCCATAAAACTTGCAGTTTTGTTGCATTAAAGCAACTAATTGAGGCTTAAGCTCAAAGTTATTGGCTCCAATGGCAGGAATGGAGATGCTTCTTCCATCAAACTTGGATGTTGGCTTTGTGAAGTCACCAAGCATTCTCCTTGCATTATTATTATTATTTTCGGCCATCACCTCTTGTGCTAATGTTTCTGAAAGGTTGTTTCTGGATTGTTGTAATTTAGCTTCTTTTAATTTTCTTTTCAGAGTCCTTTCAGGTTCTGGATCAATTTCAACAAGAGTGCCTTTATCCTTGTTCCTGCTCATATGAAAGAGAAGAAAACAAGAAAAGAAAAAGGAATCCTCTATGTCACAGTATAGAGATTCCTTTATGTTAGTAGAAAAAGAAAGAGGTAGAAGAATGAAGAAGGGGGTTCGGTTTTTAAAAGAAGAGAGGTGAAGAGAAGTGTTAGTAATTAATTAATTAAATAGAAGAGGAGAAGAGAAGGAAGAATTCGAAAATAAATTTGAAAAAGAAGTTAGTAGTTTTCGAAAATTATAATTAAAATTTAAACATGAAACAATTAATTAATTAAAAGGAATTTTTGAAAAAGAGAGAGATATTTTCGAAAATAGAAGAGAGAGAAGTAGTTAGGTGGTTTTGAAAAAGATAAGAAACAAACAAAAAGTTAGTTAGTTGATTGAGAAAGATTTGAAATCAAATTTTGAAAAAGATAAGAAGATAGTAAGTTAGATAAGATATTTTGAAATCAAATTTTGAAAAAGATAAATTTCTGAAAAAGATAAGATAAAAGATAAGATAAATTTGAAAAAGATATTTGAAAAAGATTTAATTTTAAAAATTACTTAACTAACAAGAAACTACAAGATAAGCCTCTAGAATTTAAAGATTGAACCTTTCTTAACAAGAAAGTAACAAACTTCAAATTTTTGAACCAATCACATTAATTGTTAGCTATTTTTCGAAAATTAGATGTAAATATAAGAAAAAGATTTTGATAATATTTTGAAAAAGATTTTTGGAATTTTCAAAAATTACAAAAAAAAATGAAAAAGATATGATTTTTGAAAAAGATTTTAAAAAGATAAGATTTTTTAAAATTGAAATTTTGACTTGACTTGTAAGAAACAACTAATTTTGAAAATTTTTGACCAAGTCAACCCAAAATTTCGAAAAATTGGAGGGAAACTAGGAAAAGATATTTTTTTGATTTTTGAATTTTTAATTATGAAAGAGAAAAACAACAAAAATATTCAATGCATGAAATTTTTAGATCAAAACAATGAATGCATGCAAGAATGCTATGAATGTCAAGATGAACACCAAGAACACTTTGAAGATCATGATGAACATCAAGAACATTATTTTGAAAAAATTTTTGATGCAAAGAAAACATGCAAGACACCAAACTTAGAAATCTTTAATGCATGGAAAATATGAATGCAAAAATGCACATGAAAAACAACAAACAACACAAAACAAGAAATCATCAAGATCAAACAAGAAGACTTGTCAAGAACAACTTGAAGATCATGAAGAACACTATGAATGCTTGAGATTTTCGAAAAATGCAAGAAAAATTTTTAAAAGCATGCAAAAGACACCAAACTTAAAAATTAACTCAAGATTCAAACAAGAACACAAAATATTTTTGGTTTTTATGATTTTCTAATTTTTTTGGATTTTTATTAATTATTTTCGAAAATAATGTGAAGAAAAACGAAAAATAAAAAGAAAAATTTTGAAAAAGATTTTTGAAAAGAAAATTACCTAATCTGAGCAACAAGATGAACCGTCAGTTGTCCATACTCGAACAATCCCCGGCAACGGCGCCAAAAACTTGGTGTTGTTGCCGGATTAAAACTTGGCACCATTGTGGTCTGGAAACAATTGTGAAATTGTTGTTCGAAATTGATTGTTCCCCGGCAACGGCGCCAAAAACTTGGTGGACGAAATTGTGATTCAACATTCTTAAGTTGTATAAATTTTATTCTATCTTTTGAGCTTTGGCATATACCTTTAGGGCACTGTTTATTTATTATTCCTTTTGGAAATTGACCTTCCTTCACAACTCCGTTCAACTAACCAGCAAGTGTACTGGGTCGTCCAAGTAATAACCTTACGTGAGTAAGGGTCGAATCCACAGAGATTGTTGGTATGAAGCAAGCTATGGTCACCTTGCAAATCTCAGTTAGGCAGATTAAAATAGTTTATGGTTTTCGAAAATAGAAAGAAATAAATAATAAAAAGGATAGAGATACTTATGCAGATTCATTGGTAGGAATTTCAGATAAGCGGAATGGAGATGCTGTAGAGCTCCCGGACGCCTGCTATCCCATTGCTTCTACTCAATCCTTCTTACTCCTCTCCATGGCAAGCTTTGTATAGGGGTTCACTATCAGCTGTGGCTACTTTCATTCCTCTCGGGGAAATAACCTGTGCGGCTGTCACTCGCACAGCTAACCAGTCTGGAGGCATCACCCATGGTTGATAGCTACATCCCATCCTCGCAGTGAAAGCTAATGCACGCACTCTGTCACAGTACGGCCAATCACCGGTTGGTTCCCGCTCCTACTGGAATAGAATCCCTCTTTTGCGTTTGTCACTAACGCCCAGCAGGTTAAAGTTTGAAGCACGTCACAGTCATTCATGAACGGAATCCTACTCGGAATACCACAGACAAGGTGAGACTTTCCGGATTCCCAGGACCCTACTCGGAACACCACAGACAAGGTTGGACTTTCCGGATCCAGATGAATGCCGCCATCTATCTAGCTTATACCACGAAGATTCTGTTGGGGAATCTAAGAGATACACATTCAAGCTTTGTTGCATGTAGAACGGAAGTGGTTGTCAATCACGCGCGTTCATCAGTGAGAATAATAATGAGGGTTATCTAACTCATCATCATTCATCATGTTCTTGAGTACGAATGAATATCTTGGAATAAGAATAAGATAGAGAATTGAATAAAAGAAAATAGAACTTCATTAATCTTTGAGGTACAGCAGAGCTCCACACCCTTAATCTATGGTGTGCAGAAACTCCACCGTTGAAAATACATAAGTAAAAGAAGGTTCAGGCATGGCCGAATGGCCAGCCCCCTAAAACGTGATCAATGATCCCCTAAGATGAAGGTTAAAACAAAACTGAGATCAAAGATGTCTAATACAATAGTAAGAGGTCCTATATATACTAGACTAGCTACTAGGGTTTACATGAGTAAGTAATTGATGCATAAATCCACTTCCGGGGCCCACTTGGTGTGTGTTTGGGCTGAGCTTGATCAATCCACGTGTAGAGGCATTTCTTGGCGTCAAACTTCAGGTTATGACGTGTTTTGGGCGTTTGACTCCGGATCATGACGTTTTTCTGGCGTTTTACTCCAGACAGCAGCATGAACTTGGCGTTTAACGCCAAGTTATGTCATCAATCTTCGAATAAAGTATGGACTATTAAATATTGCTGGAAAGCCCTGGATGTCTACTTTCCAACGCCGTTGTGAGCGTGCCAATTGGAGGTCTGTAGCTCCAGAAAATCCATTTCGAGTGCAGGGAGGTCAGAATCCAACAGCATCAGCAGTCCTTTTGTCAGCCTTCTTCAGAGTTTTGCTCAAATCCCTCAATTTCAGTCAGAATTTACCTGAAATCACAGAAAAACACACAAACTCATAGTAAAGTCCAGAAATGTGAATTTAACATAAAAACTAATGAAAACATCCCTAAAAGTAGCTTAAACTTACTAAAAACTATATAAAAACAATGCCAAAAAGCGTATAAATTATCCGCTCATCAGGAGTGGTGAGCTAGAATCAAACAATGGCCTCAATCACTTTCTTGGTATGTATCTATATTCTATAATCGGACATACAGATTAAAACAAAGTAAAGAACACCAGAATAAATAAGAAAGGCGGAACACACAGGAATAAAATATTATGGTTTAAATGTAACCATGCAATTAAGCTCAAAACTCATAGGCTGTGTGTTCTCTAACTCAAAAATCATATATCACTTATATATGTCATGCAGGTAGAAATCAAGAGTTCCCATTATTCTCAATGTAACATATATATTGGATGGCTTTAAACTTTCAGTGTTCCTTCTTGATGAAATGTTGTTAACTAACTAACATGTAATGCTATATATACAAGGTATGGATTATTTTTATTCTGTTAAAGTTTCTAGCTTACTTCCTTTTTATTTTCAATCAAATTAACTATCATATGCTAAAAAAGATAAACTATACTAATTAATCCACTTAAAATATAACTAGTAAACTAATGTGCAACTCAAGCTAAAATATCCAAGATAGTATACATATAGCTCGAAGTGCATAATGCAAAAAGTACAATAAAAAGCAAAAGAGAAAAATATGCAAAAATACAGAAAATGAACGAAATAAGAAGAGAGTTTGTAATGGTTCACCAAAATAAATATATGCTAGAGATGGCAACCTGTCCACACTTAAATAATAGCATCGTCCTCGATGCTCACTCAAGCTGGGTGTGAAGGAGTGTCATCTCCAGAAGGATGGGCTGCTGGTGTCGCGGTGGTAGGCTGAGGGTCTGTAGACTGGATGAGGGTAGAAGGATCTGTCTGCTGTAGAGGAGGGTCTGACTAGATAGGAATCTCAGGATCTGTTGCCTGTATCTGGTGTGGCACCTCAGTGTGTGGTGCAGCCTGCTCCGGTCCTTTCTGCTCAGCCTGAGTGGGTGCCTGCTCCTCATGGTCGTATGCCTCCGCCTCAGATGTATCAGAAGGGGTGTCAGGCTCGGAGGGGATGTCGCCGCCGGACCGGATCATCAACTTGAGGTGCTCATAGCGTCTTTTGTTGCGACGCTCCATAGGGTCCAAGTGGGCGAACAGTCAATGCACCAAATGGTAAATAGGCTCATGAGTAGCTGGAGTAGCAGTGGGTAGGGCAGGTACAGCAGTGGAAGAAGAGGGGGCAGCTGAAGGTGTGGCTGTCTCATCGGAAGTAGTAAGGAAGTCAGGTCTGTAGCCCAAGGCCAGAAAGTTCCTGCTGTGAGGAATAATCTTCCTGCACTCTGCAGCAGGTGGCCTCTCATCAGCGTCCTCCCAAGGCACGTCAACCTGACGGCCTAGCTGGGTAACCAGATAAGGGAAGGGGAGGGTGCCGCGAATATGTACCCTAGCCATATAGTGCCAGATGAATCGTGGTAGGTATAGGTCCTTACCCTCCATCACACACCAGAGGAGGGTGATCATGGCAGCAGGTAACTCTGTCTCATGAATGCTCGGCATAACAAAGTTACTCAAGATCTGGTGCCAGAGCCGGGCCTCATCATTCAAGTATTTCCGCTTGATTCATTTAGGCATGGTGATGTTCGTACCCATGACACATGGGACAGTAGGGTCAAGGGCTAACCTCTCCTGGACAGCATCCCAGTCAAATTGCAGAAAGTGCATGTCCTCCTCAGCCTTTTGGTAACCGTCAGGCTGATCGGACTTAGGTGGAAGGTGCAGAATATCCTCAATGACCTCTTCAGTAACCAGTATCTGTTTTCCTCTGAGGTGCACTGCATCCAGGGAAGTCTTGAAGTAATTACAGTAAAACTCTCTTACCCAGGAAGCATTTACCTCAGTCAAGTTGTGCTCTAAGAAGAACCAGCCTCTCTGTTTGATCTGATCGCAGGTGTACTGCTGTAGTTCTTCTGGAATTTTCAAAGTCCTCTCCAGGTACAGATTTCTGGAGGTAGCAAACATAGGAAACTTCAGCTCACAGTACCGGTTTGCAAACTTAATTGGATCATTAGCAGGGAGGAGCTGGTCAGCCTTCTCCTGCGCGGTAAAGTGCTTGTCCCGCTAGGATTCATCATGCAAAAGTTCCAGGAGAGACATAAAGGATTCTCCTCTTTTTCATTTGCCAGTTGTTGCCTTTCCTTTTCCCTTTCGTTGGGTGTCAGACATCCTGAAAAACAGAAATCAAGGATATAATGGAAATATGAAAACAGGTAGGCAAATAACAAAATAAGCACGTAGTGGCAAAGGGGCAGCAAAGTAAGGAAAATGAGTTAAAGAATGTGCATTAAGGATTGTATAAGAGTTAAAAGTCCGAGAAGGAAAATTCACAATCCAAAATGTATTAGAATTCATGTTAAGTAGGAAAAACTATCATCATGCCTCGGTTAGAAGGTTAAAGAGAATAGGAAAAAAAACATAAGAGATGTTTTGAAAGGTAATTAGGTTAGGAATAAAAATGAGGTAAGGAAGTTGAAATCAGTGAGTTAGGAAAAATAAAGTCAGAGTAAGTGGTATGATGATCATTTTCTAAGTAACAAGCATTCACAATTAGAAGCTACAGTGGACTCATATCCAAACAAGGAAATCAGGTTGATGAAGATTCAGATAGACATAGAAATAGCAAAAATTGGAATCTAAAAATCAAAAATGCAGATTGTAAACCAGGAAATCAAAAAGAATAAGAAAGCTTGCCCTGGTATTCATGAATCGGTTTGGTAAAAGCAAAGTAAAGCAGAGTTCAAAGTGCCAAAACCAAGACATGAAAGGAAACAAAATAGTCTACAGAAAATTGGGTAGCATTCCGGCTAAAAATTGGATGTTCCTAGAAAATAAACAACAATCAGAATAGTTCATATAAAGTAAAATAAACTGCAATTAGGTATGAACAGGAAAGAACATTCGCAAAAGCAGCATGAACAGTAAGAACAGCATATGAACAATACTAACATTACAGCAACAGCAGAATTGCAAAAATTATAAAACAAGAAGCACGAACAGCGCAATTAATCAGGCCTAAATCTACTATCCAAATCCTAGACTACCTAACCACCTAGAATCCACTACAACATGCATATATAACTAGCCTAATTATGAACATAAACAGAGAAATATGTAATTAACTAGGAATTGAAAGAAGGATGGTGTTCGGCGGAACCTGATAGGCTTGGGAAAGAAAGTGGAGCAGAGAGATGGCTGGAGGATAGTAGTGGTGGCTGACGCGGCGGTTGAGGGCGGCGCGGTGGGCGTGGTGATCACGTAAGGGGGGTTAAGAGTGGTGGGGGGAGAAGAGGAAAGAGAGGGAAAAGAGAGAAGGGGGTGGGCGTTGTGGTGGGGCTGGGTGGTCGTCGGAGGTGCAGCGGCGAAGGGCAGAGAGAGAGGGGGGTGGTTGCAGGGAAGAGGAAGAAGAAAGGGGTTGGGGGGCGCGCGATGTTTAGGGTTCGCGTCACAGGGGGTTAATAATTTGCAATCCACGCGATCGCGGTTCGTGGAGCACGCGGTCGCGTGGCTGGTGTGGAATGGGATGGATGCGATCGCGTGGGCTACGTGGTCGGAAGAAATGGGTAGATAATGAAGGACGCGATCGTGTGGAGCATGCGATCGCGTCGCTAGAAATCATGTGAAACGTGCAATTCTAGCGTCGGTTCAGTGCAACTCACTGTCTCCTTTGGGGTGGTATGCAATCCATGCGACGCGATCGTGTCGCTCACGCTGTCGCGTGGGATTGATGTTGTGCAAGTGACGCAGCCGCGTCAAAGACGCGACCGCGTGGGTTGTGTTGTGCGAAACGCACAACAGCCGTACGATTCCAGCCCAACTTTCTGGACGTTGGGATTTTTACGCCGATCTCTAAGTCATGCGGCCGCGTGAATGATGCGGACGCGTGGGGAGTGTTTTTCACAAACGACGCGAACGCCCGAATGATGCGGTCGCGTCACACTTCTCTTTTTTTTATGCAATTATGCAATTATGCAGTATGCAGTGCTAATGAATAATATACAGGTTCAATTGAAAATGAATAAAAATAAATAACGCAAAATAAAACTGAAAAAGAAACGACCATACCATGATGGGTTGTCTCCCACCTAGCACTTTTAGTTAAAGTCCTTAAGTTGGACATTGGATGAGCTTCCTGTTATGGTGGTTTATGTTTAAATTCATCCAGAAATCTCCACCAATGTTTGGAATGCCAATAGCCTCCGGGGTCCCAAACAAGGCACGTAAAGCTTTTGAGCAGCTTCAAACATATTCTCAGGCTCCCGGGGTGATGACTGTCGGAATAGATTCCAGAATCCCATATTCTACCTGTACACCCGTTTTTATCTTGATCTGCATTTCTCCAGCCGGGCAGTTTAGAAAGTAGATTCTCACCATGATGACCAAAGATTTTTTCAGATCCATTCGATTGATCATGATGCCAATCCGTGCACTTCGAGTTGAAGCGTGGAACTTTATCGACTCTTGTGCACCAGCTCTGAGTATGAGCCATTTCCCTTGAAGTTTCAAGTAAACCATATTCAAGTGAAAATTTTAAGATAAAGGTCAAGGAACTCACCCACTTGAAGTTTGTGTTGGGTGGTAGTGGCCTTGGGATAGGTGTTTCCAGTGGGCCTGTAAGTTCTGCTCCCTTGTAATCTTCTGTGAATTTCTCCACTTCTTGGCAAATTTCTTCCGTTTCAACCATGTCCTGGTCAAAGTCTTCCATATTTCCTCATCACTTGAGTCATAATTAGGAGGTTGAGAAAAGTCGACCTCTGCATCATCTTCGTATTCACTTGGAGAAGATTCTTTTGTCTCAAAGAATTCACTTGCGGGTGCAAGTTCATCACTAGGAGGACTTGACTGGTGACTATCATCATCGAGGAAACACGCGTCTTGGGTTAATACTTCATAAGATATCTGTATTGGAGGTTGTGCAACATCATCTTTAACGTCAGTTCTAACACCCTTGACGGGGTCTTTCATGACTCTGTATTTCCTATGAGGTTTAGCATCTCCTAAATCTTCAGCAAACTCTTTTTCTTTTACAATGACAGTGTCCTCTACTTGTTCCAGTACGAAATTATGCTCTTTGCTATCTACTGGAGTCTCTAGTGTCTTCTTCGTGCTGCGTTCTTCATTAGATTCTCCACATGAAGCCATGGGAGTCTGTTGAGTGCCTGAACGTCTAGAAGTTAATTGATTTATTGCTTGCTCCAGTTGATGAAGGGTTGCATTAAATTGTTTTACTGATTCTTCAAGGCGAACCTGTGATTCTTGGCTTGATGGATATGGACATGGTGCATAGGTGTGTGGTGGTTCTTGGGAATAGTTGGATTGGCATTGGGGTGGATAAGGGTCAGGTGGTAGTGAATGGTGAAAAGAAGCTTGTGAGTGTGGTGGTTCGAAGTTATGTCGAGAGGATGATCTCTGAGCATAGGGTGGGGCTTGTTGGTAGCTACAAGGCGGTCCACCGAATCTATCAGTTGGGTATGCATTGTAGAATGGTCTTTGTCCATGATATCTAGGATGATGTTGTTGCCTAAAGGGGTGATCAGATCCTCGTGGCTCCATCCATCTTTGATTGCTTAGACCTTGATGCATAGTCCTGTTATAGCTTCCATTCCTTGCAACAAAATTAGAACCAAACTCAAAGCGAGAGGGGTGAGAATTCATAGTAGCTATCAGAAATAAGAGGGAAGAGAAGGAACAAATAAACAAGTAAAAGAAAAATATTTATAATAACCAATAATAAGGCACACGTTTGCAATTCCCCGGCAACGGCGCCATTTTGAAGAGAAGAACTTTGCGTGGTCTAAGAATCTTTACAATTTGGTACTCGTTGCAAGTATAGCTCCTAAACCAACAAAAGTCCTTTCTTACAAACATTTTGGTTGTCACAAGTAACAAACCCCTTTTTAAAATTGATAACCGAGTATTCAAACCTCGGGTTGTCTTCTCAAGGAATTGCAGGGAGGTATATTCTTATTATTGGTTATGGGTTTTGTAAATTGGGGTTTTGAAAGTGAGGAACAAGTAAATTAAATGACAAATAGAATAAATAATTAACTATAAAATAAACTCTTGGCAAGATATGAAAATTCGGAAGTCCTATCCTAGTTACTCCTATGAGAATGGAAGTTAATCCCACTTAGTTAACCTTTACGTAAGCAAGCGAAAGTCAAGTGAACCAATTGGTTAGATTTCCCAAGACCTAGCCAACTCCTAAGGAAAGACAAGAGTTAGTGGAATTCCAATTAATCAGCCGACATAACAATCAATCCTGAATAGTTGATAACTCAAGAGCTTCCAGTTAATCAATTAAAGCCAATAATATAAAATGCTAAATAAGAATCATAAATATCTGGAATACCTCAAATAACATTCATTCAAAGCAGTCAAATCTAACATGGAAAATATTCATAAGCTAATTGGGCAACATAAATCAAACATAAATAAAAGCATTAAAGTATCTCAAAGTAGAAGAGAAATATAAAGTAAAAGAAATATTGAACCTGATGAAGAGTTGAAATCCTAAATCCTTTAAGAGGAATCCTAATCCTAAAACCTAGGAGAGAGGAGAGAACCTCTCCCTCAAACTACATCTAAATCATGAAAAATAACTAATTGGTGAGCTTTTCTTTTTCGGATGCATTCCCCCAATTCATAACCTCTGGTCTGTGCTTTCTGGACTTGGATTTGGGCCAAAAAGGGCTTCAGAAATCGCTGGGATCGCTTTCTGTAATTTCTGGTGCGTGGCTTCTGTTACGCGTCCGCGTGGGTCACGCGGTCGCATCATGTGGAATTTTCCTTGTCACGCGGTCGCTTCAGACATGCGTCCACGTCATATGCGTTTCGCTTGTGGCGCGCGATCGCGTCAATCATGCGATCGCGTCATTGCCATTTCGCGCTGGCATGCGGCCGCGTCGCCCATGCGATCCCGTCACTGCCAGTTTCTTCAAAAACTCTATTTTATGCTTTCCTTCTATTTTCGCATGTTTCCTTTTCATCCTTTAAGTCATTCCTGCCTTAGAAGATCTGAAATTACTCAACACATGAATCACGGCATCGAATGGTAATAAAAGATAATTAAAATTAATACTTTAAAGCTTAGAAAACATGTTTTTCACATACATCTCATAATAAGGAAGGGAAGGTAAAACCATGCAATTTCACATGCATAAGTGGGTGAAGGATTGAATAAAATACTTAAATTCAGCACAAATTATATCATAAAATATGGGTTTATCAACCATTCGATGTCGTGATCCGTGTGTTAAGTGTTTTAGGCTTTATAGGGCAGGAATGGCTTAGAGGATAGAGAGGAAGCTTGCAAAAAATGGAAGGAACACAAGAAACTAAGGAGATAACCAGCGAGCAGCGACGCGCACGCATGGCTCACGCGTGCGCGCGACATGGAGAAAGTTACAGTGACGCGTACGCGTGGATTAGAGTTCTGTAATATGATGCGAGCGCGGGCTTGACGCGAACGTGTGTGACGTTAGGATTTTTGCTAGTAAAGAATTTTATAAAAATAGTCGCGTTGTAGATATAGTTTCTAAACCAACAAAAATCTCTTCGTACAAAAGTTTTGTTTGTCACTTAAGCAAACCCAATAAAATTGATAACCAAGTATTTAAACCTCGGGTCGTCTTCTCAAGGGATTGCAGGGAGGTATGACTTATTATTGGCTATGAAAAAGGTAAAATTTTGGGTTTTTAATGTATAAGATAAAAAGCAACAATAGTAAATGGAAAAAGAATAGAATAATAGCAATAAAAAGTCTTGATTAAGAGAGATTAATTGGAAGTTCTATCCTTGTTGGAGTTCCCCCAAGAACAATTGATAATTAAAGGTTGTTTCTACTTAGTTATCCTTTACTAGGTAGAGGAAGGTCAAGTAAGTTGGAAGTCTACTTCTATTCACAAGTTCTAATCCTATCCCTTGGGAAGGATTAGTGTCAATGACTAGAGAGCCAGCCAACAATAAACCCAATTACAATTGAACTCTTGAGTATTCCAACTCAAGGTTCTCCTTTTAATCAACTCACAATCAAACTACGTCTAAACATAAATTCAAAGCTAACATGGAAAGATTCATAAGCTAAATTGAAAAGATAAATATTAATTAAAGTAATAAAATAAAAATAGAAAATAACTTAAAGGAACATTGAACCTGTAATTTTTAGAAGATGAAGATATTCCTAAGTTCTAAAAATCCTAATCCTAAATCCTAAGAGAGAGGAGAGAGCTTCTCTCTCTAAAAACTACATCTAAAACTAAAATTGTGAGTTATGAGTCTGATCTAAAGTCTCCCTTCATTCCTCCACTTTGCAGCCTTCTGAAACTGGGCCAGAAATAGCTCAGGATTCGCTGGAAACGAATTCTACCACGCTGATTTTCGCAGATGCAACGCGTCCGCGTGGATCACGCATATGCGTCGCCTAGCGGTACAGCCAGTATGGCAAATTATATATCAAATCGAAACCCCGGACGTTAGCTTTCCAACACAAGTCAAACCGGGTCATTTAGATCTCTGTAGCTCACGTTATGGTCGTTTTAGTGCGAGAGGGTTAGGCTGGACAGCTTAGCAGTTTCTTCAACTTCTTGTATTTCTTCCACTTTTGCATGCTTCCTTTCCATCCTCTGAGTCATTCTTGCCCTGTAATCTCTGAAATCACTTAATAAACATATCAAGGCATCCAATGGTAATAAGAGAGGATTAATATTAGCTAAATTAAGACCAAAGAAGCATGTTTTCAATCATAGCACAAAATCCGGAAGGAGAATGTAAAACCATGCAAATCATATGAATAAGTGGGCAAGGACTTGATAAAAACCACTCAATTGAGCACAAGATAAACCATGAAATAGGGGTTTATCAACCTCCCCACACTTAAACATTAGCATGTTCTCATGCTAAGTTCAAGAGAAGCTATAAAGGAGTGAAGATGAATGATAGAATGTATGAAATGCAACCTATCTATATGAAAGCAACTACATGCAAAATGTTTCTACCTACTTGGTTAAAATTAAATAAGTTCTTCAAGACAAAATTGAATTAAATTCCACTAATTCAAATCACAGAATAAAAAGCAAGTACACTTGTAAGAAGATAGCTAATGAAAGCAGGGAACATAGAATCAAGTATTGAACCCTCACTGGTAGTGTATATTACTCTAATCTCTCAAGTGTCTAGGGTCAATCACTCTATTCTTCTTTAATCATGCTTTCTAAACTTCGTTCTTCATCTAACCAATCAACAAATATTTAATATATACATACAAACATCATGAGGTCTTTTTCAAGGTTGTAATGGGGCTAAGGTAAGGGTAAGGGTATATATATAAGGCTAAGTGAGCTAAATAATTGAACCCTTGATTAGTCTAAGATCTCACCTAACATATACATACTTTATATAATTTAAAATACTTCACCTAGCTACCCAGATTTTTTTTTCTTTTGTATTACATGCTCATGTATCAAACTTATTTTTGAATTTTGTCCCGTGTGCATTAATTCTCTTTTTTTTTATTTGGGGTAATATATTTTTTTTATTTTATTTTTTTTTGTATCCCCTTATTCAATTACTTAAAAAAAAATTTTATCAATGCACATGGTAATTTAATTATTTTGATTTCACATGAGCATGCTTCCCAAATTTTCAAATAACTTATTCAATTTAATTTCCTACTTTTTTTTTCATCCCATGTTCCCATAAAATTTCCCACACTTAAATTATACACAATATCTATCTTAAGCTAACCAAGGATTCAACTTGAAATTTTTATTTTGTTTTTCTGCCTAAGGCTAGTAATGTGGTTTATAGAATAAGATGGGATTAAAAAGCTCAAGGGGGCTAATAAAGGTGATTTAAAGGGTAGGCTTATTTGGGATAAGTGGGTAAAAATTCAAATAATGGCCTTAATCATATGCAAGCATGTAAATATACTAAATAATGGACATATAGAATGGAACAAAGCAAAGATTATAATTATAGAGAAGAAAACACACAAGAATAAAATATTATGGTTAAATAATGTAACCATGCAATTAAGCTCAAATCTCACAGGTTGAGTGTTCTAGCTTTTAACTATGTTCCAAATACAACTTCCAAACAAGTTTAACATAAATTTTTCAATTTAAATTAGTGAAATACTATAAAAAAAATTTTTTTGGAAAAGAAAATATTACTTCAACCAAGTAGTAATTAAATGCATAAAATCAAACAAACATGCAATCAAATATGCAAATGCAGCAATGAACAAACAAAGAGAATAGAATATTAGTGTTGAAAAGAAGGTAACTAACCCCTGGAAGTCGGTATCGACCTCCCCACACTTAAAGATTGCACCGTCCTCGGTGCATGCTAAGATGTACAAGTGGATGGGTGGCTCCGTAGCTAGTGTTCGTTTTGTTCCTTTCCTTGTCGGTGGTTTGGGAGTAGCTTTCTCTGTACCTTTCTTGGTGGCCATCCTGAAAAAGGGAAGAGAAAGTAAATTAAATTTAAAGAGATAGAGCAAGGAAGAGGATTGTATGAGTGATAATCAATGCATGGTAAAGATGAATGAAGTGAACACATGGTCATGACAACATGTGAAAAGTTCATCAAAGGGAATAAAACAAGTGCATGATAGGGTAAGTAGATGCAAGATGTTTATTGGCATGCTGGCAATGGCATGAGTAGCATAGATCAAGCATCAAGTAATAAATGGGCCAAATTAAAGAGCGTGTGTAATGATGACAATTGTGAATGATAATCCCGAATACATTGGGTGTGCAAGTTAAAATAGGGATGAAAATAATGTAATCCAAATGTATATGATACCCATAAGTAAATGTCAATTGTCAAATCTCTCCTCAGAGTAGCCACATGCTCAAATAAAATAAGGTACAAGTCAAATAAAACTCCAACACCAACATAAAAATACATGAAAAAGAATTGAAAAAGAAACCAAAAGGAAAGAACAAAAAAAATGCATTAAATTAAAGGAATAGAAGAGTAGAGGGGGAGACAAAGAGAAAGAATGAAGAAAGAAGAAGAAAGAAATTAGGATTTGGGGAAGAAAAGATAAGATAGTTCGGCTTATATGGATATGCTGTGCGGCGCAAGCGACGCGGACGCGTGGGGGACGCGGTCGCGCGACTTGCGCTTAAATTAATCGACGCGGTCGCATCGGTCACGCGGACGCGTGACGCATGTTGTGCTACTGGCGCGAGGACAGCCTTGCGCTCGCACAACTCTTTGTTCAAAATTTATTATTGCCAAATTCCAGAGCGACGCGGTCGCGTGGTCGACGCGATCGCGTTAGTGGCCATTATAGGGATGTGACGCGGACGCGTCAGTCATGCGTTTGCGTGATAAGGCTTGCGCATTCAGCACCAATCCAGCACCACTCCAGCACAACTTTTGGGCGTGCACCCTTTCTTACGTCGAATTCCAGGGCACGCGGCCGCGTGAGTGACGCGGTCGCATTGGAGGCCAATGTTCCCATTCGACGCGGACGCGTCAGCGATGCGGTCGCGTGGGGCGATTTGTGCCACTGGCACGCCTCCAGCCACGTTCCTGCATGACTCTCTGTTCGATTTATTTTCTTCCCAATGCACCTATGACGCGGACGCGTCAGCGACGTTGCTGCATCGCGTGCGTGCTTTTTTTTTTTTAAATGCAGTGTGCAGAATGCAATGCTTAATGTGAATGCTATGCATGATTCTAGGTTCAATAAAAAAATAAAATAAAACTCAAAAATAAACAAAATGAAATAGAATAAATTGAAAAAGTACGATCATACCATGGTGGGTTGTCTCCCACCCAGCACTTTTAGTTAAAGTCCTTAAATTGGACATTTGGTGAGCTCCCTGTTATGGCGGCTTGTGCTTGTATTGATCCAAGAATCCCCACCAATGTTTGTACGTCCAATATCCTCCGGGATCCCAAACTAGGCGCAGAAAGTCTTCAAGTAAGTTGAAGCAAGTGACAAGGCCCCAAGAGTGCTGATTTCTAGATTGAATTCCGGGGTCCCAGACCTTGCCTTTGCACCCATCTTTTTGTTGATAATCATTTTTCCACTTGGGTGGTGAACAGTCGGAATTCTCACTGAAACATCCAAACAGTTTCCTAGACCCATTCAGTTGAGCTTTATACTAACCCTTGCATTTAAACTTAAAGCTTCCAACCATAATGAACCTTGCAGGACAATTCTTACTACTGTCCATCTTCCTCTTACTCTTTATGCCACAAAGAGCTCTAAGTTGACCATCCGTCTCCAGTAGCCCATATTCAAGTGGAATTAGAAAGCTAAGGGATATGAATTTTACCCACTTGAATGTTGTGAAGGATGATGGTAACTTAGGGGGAGGGGTTTCCAATAACTTTGGTAAGGTAATTTCAAGCTCCACTCCCTTGTGCTCTTTGACAACTTCCACCTCCTTGTAAGCTTCTTCAATTTTGACCTCTTCCTCTTGGTAGCTTTCTTTCAATTCAACCTTCTCTTCTTCATTGCTTACCAAGGGCATGGGAGGTTGTGCTTTTGCTTCTTTAGTCTCCATCTCTTGATCAACCTCTTCCAAGTCCTTAATCATGACATGCCTTGGAGGTTGTATACCCCCCTCAACATCAAATGAAACTGTCTTATAAGGAGGCTCTATGTCTTGACTTTCCCATGGAGGTTCAGCATCTCCTATGTCTTCAACCAATTCTTCTTCTTTGATAATTACAGCTTCCTCCACTTGTTCCAGTACAAAGTCATGTTCCGTACTGTCCACTGGAGTTTCTAGTATCTCCTTCGTGCTGCGTTCTTCATTAGATTGTCCACATGAAGCCATGGGGGTTCCTTGAGTGTCCAAACATCGGGAAGCTAATTGACTTATCGCTTGATTTAATTGGTGAAGGGTTGCATGAAATTTTTCCACTGTTTTCTTGAGACGATCCCTTGATTCTTGTTCTGCTTGGGTATCATAAATAGGACCATAAGACTCTTGGATTGATGGATATGGAGATGGCAAATATTGAGGTGGTGGTTCTTGGGAGTAATTGGGTTGGAATCGGGGTGGTTCTATATATGGTTCATTTGGCTCATAAGGTGGTTGGTATGGTAGTTGAGGGTTAGGGTCATATGGAAGTGAATGGTGAAAAGGGACTTGTGAGTATGGTGGTCCAAAGCTATGTTGAGGAGGGGGTTCATAGGCGTATGGTGGTGGTTGTTGATAGTCAAAAGAGTGCTCACCATAGCCATTGCCTTGATATGCATCACAGAATGGTTGTTAATAGTCCATTGGAGGTGGTTGTTGCCATGAGGGTTGATCAAATTCTTGTGGCTCCTCCCATCTATGATTGTTCCAACCTTGATGCCTGTTCTCATTATAATTTCCTCTTCTTGCAATATAATTATAACCAGACTCATAGCCAAAGGGGTGAGAGTTCATAGTAGTGAGATAAAATAAAAATAAAAATTAATAAAAAAGAAAATATTTTGAAAAAGATATGATTTTTGAAAAAAAAAAAGATAAGATAAGATTTTTGAAATAGATATGATTTTTGAAAAAAAAAATATGATAAGATTTTTGAAATTTAAAACTAAGATAAGACAAGATAAAAAAATTTTAAAATAAAAATCTGAAATTTTTTTTTTGAAAAATATTTACAATAACCAATAATAAGGCACACGTTTGCAATACCCCGGCAACGGCGCCATTTTGACGTTAGGATTTTTGCTAGTAAGGAATTTTATAAAAACAGTCGCGTTGTAGATATAGTTTCTAAACCAACAGAAATCCCTTCGTACAAAAATTTTGTTTGTCACTTAAGCAAACCCAATAAAATTGATAACCGAGTATTTAAACCTCGGGTCGTCTTCTCAAGGAATTGCAGGAAGGTATGACTTATTATTGGCTATGAAAAAGGTAAAATTTTGGGTTTTTAATGTATAAGATAAAAAGCAACAATAGTAAATGGCAAAAGAATAGAATAATAGCAATAAAAAGTCTTGATTAAGAGAGATTAATTGGAAGTTCTATCCTTGTTGGAGTTCTCCCAAGAATAATTGATAATTGAAGGTTGTTTCTACTTAGTTATCCTTTACTAGGTAGAGGAAGGTCAAGTAAGTTGGAAGTCTACTTCTATTCACAAGTTCTAATCCTATCCCTTGAGAAGGATTAGTGTCAATGACTAGAGAGCCAGCCAACAATAAACCCAATTACAATTGAACTCTTGAGTATTCCAACTCAAGGTTCTCCTTTCAATCAACTCACAATCAAACTACGTCTAAACATAAATTCAAAGCTAACATGGAAAGATTCATAAGCTAAATTGAAAAGATAAATATTAATTAAAGTAATAAAATAAAAATAGAAAATAACTTAAAGGAACATTGAACCTGTAATTTGAAGAAGATGAAGATATTCCTAAGTTCTAAAAATCCTAATCCTAAATCCTAAGAGAGAGGAGAGAGCCTCTCTCGCTAAAAACTACATCTAAAACTAAAATTGTGAGTTATGAGTCTGATCTGAAGTCTCCCTTCATTCCTCCACTTTGCAGCCTTTAATCTGTGTTTTCTGGGCTTGAAACTGGGCCGGAAATAGCACAGGATTCGCTGGAAACGAATTCTGCCACGCTGATTTTCGCAGATGCAACGCGTCTGCGTAGATCATGCGTTCGCGTCGCCTAGCTGTATGGCCACTATAGCAAATTATATATCAAATTGAAGCCCCGGATGTTAGCTTTCCAACACAAGTGAAACCGTGTCATTTGGACCTCTGTAGCTTAAGTTTTGGTCGTTTTAGTGCAAGCGGGTCAAGCTGGACTGCTTAGCAGTTTCTTCAACTTCTTGTATTCCTTCCACTTTTGCATGCTTCCTTTCCATCCTCTGAGTCATTCTTGCCCTGTAATCTCTGAAATCACTTAACACACATATCAAGGCATCCAATGGTAATAAGAGAGGATTAATATTAGCTAAATTAAGATCAAAGAAGCATGTTTTCAATTATAGCATAAAATCTGGAAGGAGAATGTAAAACCATGCAAATCATATGAATAAGTGGGCAAGGACTTGATAAAAACCACTCAATTGAGCACAAGATAAACCATGAAATAGGGGTTTATCAGTGTGACACGCCAAAATGACCAGCGACACGAACGCTTGACTGACGCGTACGCGTGACATCCACGATCTGCAGAATTAACAGAAAATGCTGGTGGCGATTTCGGGCCAGTTTCAGATCCAATTTTTGGCCCAGAAACACAGACTAGAGCCAGGGAACAGCAGAGACTCAAGATACATTCTTATTTGAATAGTTTTAGTTTAGTTTTGGGGAATCTAGAGAGAATTTGATTTCTTCCTCTAGGTTTTCTTCACATTTATAGTTGTAGAGCTTTAGTGCTTTGCTTTGGATATTGAGAAGATTTATTACTTCCATTGGAGCTTCCTCAATCTAGTTTGTCTCTCTACTCTTTACTCTTTTATTGCCCATTGACTCTGTTTAGATAAGTATGTTCATGATTTTGGGTTTTATTAATGCAAAGAACCCATTTTACTTTTAATTGAATTTTAGTTATTAGTTATCATGTCTTTATTTTATTCCTCTCTTAATTCTGTGAAAGTTATATTCATGATAATGGAGTAGTTCCCTAACTTGATTGGGGGTTGATTAAAAGAAAAACCTTGAGTTAGAATACTCAAATGTTAATATTAATTGGAAGTTGTTGGCTAATTCTCCTGTCTCTGACTCTAATCCCTTCTTAGGAAAGGATTAGGACGCAAGCGATATGATAAGTTTGAGAGTACTTGACTTTCCCCTATCATATAAGGGATAACTAAGTAGGATAATAACCCTTTTATTATTACACTTGGGAAAGTTCAGCATGGATAGAACTTCCATTTAATCTTCTCCCAGTCAAGGCTTTTAATTGAATTACATAAATTCTCAATCCATTATTTCTTTGTTTTCTCAAAACTCAAAAATCTCTTGGAAAACCTCTGACTGATAAAATAGCACTCTCTCTGCAACTAGTTGGGAGACGACTAGGGATTCATACTCCCAGTATTTTATTTCTAAAATTTCTTGACAACTCTTATAAATTAATACGCAGAATCAACATTGGTTAAGAGCTATACTTGCAACGTTGCCTCTCTATAAACTCTTGATCGGAGATTTTTCCGTACGTCAATTTTTGGCGCCGTTGCCGGGGAGTTGTAACAGTGTGCTAATTTATTGGTTGGAATTTATTTTATTTTGCTACTATGACCTGTATGTTTCTTTCATTGAATGACACGTTCACTACCTGATCCGAGCCTAGCCATATTTAATCCTGAAATTGAAAGAACTATCTCACATATAAGGCAGGCTCGGCGTCGATTAGTCCTCTCTAAGGGCGAATCTGAAACGTTATTTAAGGAAGAAACAAGCTCCCTTTCTTCTGATTTAGTTGATTTACGCGCAGAGGACATGGCAGCTCCCAGGAGGATTACTCTCCAGGAAGCAGGAGATCCAGACTTTACACTACCATCTTTCCAAGCGTGTCATCTAAATCTGGGTGCAGATATTGAACTGATAACTGCACGAATCAATCTACTGCCAATGTTTCATGACTTGCCTGCTTAAGAGCCTCTCAAGCACCTCAGGGATTTCCAGACAGCCTGTTCTACTGTCAGGCATAATGGTGTAACTGAGACTTCTATTCTGCTGGCCGCCTTCCCGTTTTCCCTTGAGGGAAAGGAGAAGGAGTGGTACTACACTCAACCTGAAGCAGTTGTTACTAACTGGGACATACTTTGAAGAGAATTTCTAGAAAAATACTTTCTAGCTGAAGTTACTGATAGACTGAGGAAAGAAATTTCAATGATTGTTCAAGGCGAATCAGAGACTTTTTACGAGTATTGGGAGTGCTTCAATAATCTCCTAGACGCGTGCTCCCACCATATGATTGACAAGTTGGTGTCGATCAGCTACTTCACACAGGGCATAAAGCCTCAGGATAAGACTACATTGGATGGTGCGAGTAATGGTTCTCTGAAAAAGTACAAGACCACAGAAGAAGCATGGCAACTGATCGCTGACTTAGCTAAGTCTGCTCGAAATCACAAGCACAACAGGAACAACCACCCCAAGGCTGTGGCAGAGGTTTCCTTTGGCAATGAGAATAATGCTCTCACACAATCAATATGTGAAATGACCAACCTACTGAAGTAGATACATCTAGGCCAACAACAATGTCAACCCCCTTCACCATAACATAGTCAACAACTGGTTCCTCAAAGAGTATATGGAATATGCTGATTATAATTATTACACTAATGAATGTTCACAAATCTAACATAAAGACAACACCGTGGCAGCTACTCACAATTTCTATGACCGCCCGAATCAAGGATACTATCAACAAGGCGGCAACTATAACCAAAGTGGGAACTTTAACCAAGGTTGGAGGGACAACTATAATAGAGGAGGCAAAGACGGCCAAGAAAATTAGAGGTGGAACAATAACAACAATCAGCAGAACCAATATCAGCAAAACCCTGCCTGTCAACAGCAGAACCAAAACCAGGCTTACAGAGCACCTCATTTAAGGCAGCCACAAGCGTCTCAGTAAATCCCTCAGATCACTTACCCCTCTTCCTCTTCCAATGATGAGTTGCTACACTCTATTGATCAGAGACAGAAGACCATGGAGAACAACCTTACTTCTACTTTAAACGGTCTGAACTCTACCTTGCAAGCTCTTGTCTCACATATTGGATCACTGAATAACTCCAACAACTAGCCTTCAAGCTCTAGTGGAATTCTTTTTCAACCCTTAACCAACCCCAAGGGTGGCATCAATGCCATCGCCTTGAGGTCTGGAACCACACTGCAAGAGAGGAATCCTGAGGAGCCAAGCCAACTAGAACATGCCCCAGCTGAGGACATGCTTGAAGTGGAGGATGTTGAAAAGGAAGATGAAGTACAAGACATGGTTGAAGAAGAAGTAACTCAACCAGAGAATGGCACACCAAAAGGAGCTAAACCTACCAAAGACGTTAACCCTATCCCATTTCCACACCTTGCAAGAAAGTCCAGAAAGCGGATAGAACTTGACCCAAAAATCGTAAAAATTTTCAAAAAGGTTGAGGTAACTGTTCCCCATTTTGATGTCATTCAGCAAGAACCTAAATATGCGAAGTTTCTAAAAGATTTATGCATACATAAGGATAGGATTAATGAATTAGAAAATATTCTTTTAGGTAGTTCTATATCTGCATTGATGGGAGATATACCTGAAAAATGTAGTGATCCAGGTCCATGCATGGTTAACTGTACCATTGGGGATGTAATATTTTCTGACTGCATGTATGATTTAGGAGCGTGTGTGAGTATTATGCCTTTGTCTATATATAATGCCTTGAGGCTCCCTCCCTTAAAAAGGTCGGCAGCTCGTTTTGTGTTAGCAGATAAAAGCATTATTATAGTGGTTAGAATTGCTAAGGACGTGCTAGTGAGCATTAAGGGGCTCACATTCCCCGTTGACTTCTATATTTTGGAGATGCCCCAAAATGACTCAAGAAAGCCGTCATCCATCTTGCTCGGAAGACCATTTCTGAAGACCTCAAAGTTCAAGTTGGATGCTTCTCGGAAACCTATTCTTTTGAGATAGACGGCTGAGCAGAAAGCTTCAATCTGAATGAGGCTATGAAGCATCCTCCAGAAGACCATTCCATCTTTCAGTGTGACATAATTGATGAGACAGTGCAGTTCACCAGGAAGTAGTAGAAGAGATGCACATGGAGCAAGGTCCAAGTGTGGGGAACCCCTCTGAACACAATGAGGACATTATGCCATCATCACTGGCTCCAGACGATCCAGTGCCCAGTCAGGAGCAGAAATTGGAGTTAAAACCCCTTCCACCCCACCTCAAGTATTCCTACCTTGAGGACAATTAGAAGCTCCCAGTTATCATTGCAAAGGAACTCACAGCCCAGTAGGAGGAACAGTTGCTTAGTGTGCTGCGAAGACACAAGAAAGCAATTGGGTGGAGCTTGGCAGATATAGTAGGCATCAGCCCTCAAGTTTATGAGCACAGAATATTTTTAGAAGAGGGAGCAAGGCCTGTTCGCCAACCCCAAAGAAGATTGAATCCCACCATATTAGAGGTTGTCAAGAAGGAAGTGACTAGACTACTGGAAGCAAATAACATCTACCCCATTTCAGATAGCGAATGGGTCAGCCCAGTGCAAGTGGTGCCCAAGAAGTATGGAGTCACAAAGTAAAGAATGAGCAAGGAGAGCTTAGAGCAACTAGAGTGCATAATTCCTGGAGGGTGTGCATTGACTATAGGCGCCTCAACCAAGCCACTCGCAAGGATCATTACCCTTTGCCATTTATTGATCAAATGCTTGATCGCCTGTCAGGTAAATCCCATTACTGCTTTTTAGATGGTTACACAGGCTATTTTCAAATTCATATAGCTCCTGAGGATTAGGAAAAGACTACTTTTACATGTCCATTTGGGACTTATGCTTACAAGAGAATGCCCTTTGGCTTATGCAATGCACCAGCCACTTTCCAAAGGTGCATGATGAGTCTTTTCTTTGATCTCATTGAGAGCTGTACGGAGGTTTTTATGGATGATTTTAGCGTATACGGTGATTCTTTTAGCCTTTGCTTGGATAGTTTATCTAGAGTATTAGACATGTATGTTAGATCAAATCTTGTTTTAAATTTTGAAAAGTGTCATTTTATGGTCAAACAAGGTATTGTTCTAGGACATGTTGTCTCTAATACTGGTATTTCTGTAGATCCAGCATAGGTAAATGTCATTTATAGTCTGCCTTACCCCTCCTTTGTGAGGGAAGTCCGTTTATTCCTTGGTCATGCAGGTTTCTACCGGAGATTTATCAAGGACTTTAGTAAGGTAGCTTTACCTTTATCTAGACTGCTGCAGAAGGATGTTGAGTTTGAGCTGAGTGAGGACTGTATGAAAGCGTTTGATAAGCTGAAGATTGCCTTGACTCAAGCTCCAATTGTGCAAGGACCAGACTGGAGTTAGCCCTTTGAGATTATGTGTGACGCCTCCAACCATGCTGTAAGAGCGGCACTGGCTCAGCGCGCAGGTAAGGATCCTTTTGTAATTGCATATGTTTCAAAGACCTTAGATGCTGCTCGGTCTAATTACACCACCACTGAAAAAGAGCTTTTAGCTATTATTTTCGCTCTGGATGAATTCCGAGCCTATTTACTTGGTACTAAAGTGGTAGTATACTCAGACTATGCAGCTCTAAAATACTTATTAGCTAAAAAGGAGTCCAAACCAAGGCTAATACGTTGGATCCTGCTACTGTAAGAATTTAATTTAGAAATTAAGGATAGGAGTGGTTCTCAGAATTTAGTAGCGGACCACTTGAGTCGCCTTGAGCACATCAAGCATGACTCCACTCCTATCAATGATGCTTTCCCATTTGATAGCTTGCATACAGTATCTGAAGTAGTTCCTTGGTATGCACCTGTAGCTAATTATCTAGTTAGTCATACCTTCCCTCCCACTAAGCATCAGAGGGACAAGCTGAAAAGTGAGTCCAGATATTATATTTGGGATGATCCATATTTATGGAGGTATGGTGCTGACCAGATAATTAGAAGATGTGTGCCTCAATCAGAATTCCAGTCCATTTTAGAGGCCTGCCACTCCTCTGAGAGTGGTGGACATTTTGGCCCTCAAAGAATAGCTAGAAAAATTTTAGACTGTGGATTCTGGTGGCCTACTCTTTTTAAAGATGCTGCTGCCTTCTGTAAATCTTGTTCCCCATGCCAGAGGTTTGGTAATATATCCAAGAGGGATTAGATGCCCCAACAAATTATGTTGCTCTGTGAGATTTTTTATGTTTAGGGTAGTGACTTCATGGGTCCATTTCCCAACTCTAGTGGTTTCTTATATATATTGTTAGCTGTAGATTATGTTTCCAAATGGGTGGAAGCAATTCCCACCCGTACTGATGATGCTAACACTATTGTCTCCTTTGTTAGAAACCATATTATCTGTCGCTTTGGATCACCACGAGCAATCGTGAGTGATCAAGGCACCCATTTCTGTAACAGGAGACTAACCGCTCTACTGAAGAAGCATGGCATTATTCACAAGGTGGCAACTGCTTACCACCCGCAGACTAACGGACAAGCAGAGGTGTCTAACAGAGAGATAAAGTGTATCATGGAAAAGATAGCCAAGCCTCATAGGAAGGACTGGAGCACCAGGCTACAAGATGCACTTTGGGCACACCGGACAGCGTACAAGACACCTATAGGGATAAGCCCCTTTCGCTTAGTTTATGGAAAGGCCTGTCACCTCCCAGTCGAGATAGAGCATAAGGCATTCTGGGCGGTAAGAGAAATCAACATGGGATTTGAGAGGGCCGGAGCTGAAAGGAAGATGCAACTACAAGAATTAGAGAACTTTCGCCTAGAAGTATATGATAACTCCAGGCTGTACAAAGAAAAGATGAAGGCTATGCATGACAAGCACATTAAAAGGAGAGAGTTCAGACCTGGGGAATTAGTTCTCCTCTACAACTCCAGACTAAGGCTCATGCCGGGCAAGCTGAGATCAAGATGGGAAGGTCCCTATAGAGTAGAGAAGGCAGAGCCATACGGAGTCTTTCACCTAAGTCATCCTTCGAGCTCTAAATTCATCAAGGTAAATGGACATCGCCTTAAGCTATATCACGGTGAGCAGATGAAGAAAAGTAAGGAGCTAGAGATCTTCCTCTTGGACGATCCACCCACAGTAGAAGACTGAGCTAGTGGACCGTCCAACTTAAGGACGTTAAAGAAAAGTGTTGGGTGGGAGTCAACCCACCATGGTATGATCGTTCTTTCTTTTCTTAGTTTTATTTTAGTAACTTTTCTCATTATTATGCATATACTCTGCATCTACATCTATATATTCGCACAAAAAAATGGCAGAAAGTTACGTGGGAGCATTGCAGAAAGTGTGCCAATCACACAAGCATTGTCACGCATACACGTACTCCACGCATACGCGTCATTTGGGGTTTTTGGCACCTCACGCGTACGCGTCAGTGACACGCAGGCGTGACCCAGAAAAATTGACGTAAGAGGTGTATTGGCCAAAAGTTGGGCTGGTTTGGTGCTGGCACTGTGCCCGAGGCACACATTACATCACGCGTACGCGTCCTAGACGCGTTCACGTCATTTTCAAATTATGAGTTTTCACGCGTGCGCGTAGCTGACGCGCACGCGTCATATGGCATTTTGGCACACATCCCAATTTGATCAAAGGGTTGTGCGAGAGCCACATTACCCTCATGCTAGTAGCACAAACAGGGTCACGCATCCGCGTGACCGACGCGTATGCGTCACCTTCCTTTCTGCGCAACCGACGCGTACGCGTCCACCACGCGTACGCGTCATCAGCGTAGAACAACCTGGTCCATGTGCCGCCTTTTTTCATATCTTTTCATATCTTTTCTTCTCTAATCCTATTTTCTTCTTCCCTCTTTCTTCTTCTATCTTCTTCCTCTCTCTATCTCTTCTATCTTCTTCTTCTTCCCCTTCTCTCATATTTTCTCAATTTCACTTTCTCCATCATCCCTCCCTTTATCACCTTCTTCTCAAGGTTCTTTCTTTCTATTTTCTCTCCCTTCTTCCTGTTAATTATTTATTTTTGCATTACTCTACTTGGTGTTAGATACCTTAATGGGTGATTTCCTTTGTTAAATGCTTGTGATTATTATTATGGAGTTGTTTGACAATTAATATTAATTATTTTTTGGGATGCTTGCATGTTCCAATTTAATTCTCTCCCTATTATATTAAACATGCATGCTAAGTGTTTGTGAAAAAGCCCGTATGGCGTTGTGCATTTTTTTAATTATTCTATCCTACTACTCTAACGCTTGATATTCACAAAACCCCTTTCAATATTTTATTGATTGAATATAATTGTCAATATAAACAGATTGTTAGTTTGAAACAAATGATAATCAATTTAGGAAATTAATGCTTGATCTATGCTACTCATGCCTTTACCGGCATGCTAATAAATATCTTGCATCTTGCCATCATATGCCCTTGCTATATTTCCAGTGATGAACTGATCCCATGGAATCACGACCATGTCTTTCGTTCACTATTTTCCTTACCTAGGCTTGATTATTACTCGTACTGTCCTCTTCCTTGCTCTAACCCTTGGACTTACATGCTACGTTTCTTTTCCCTTTTTCAGGATGGCCACCAAAAAGGGCAAAGAAAAAGCTACCCCCAAGCCACAAACAACGAGAGGAACAAAAAGAGCGCTAGCTACGGAACCATCTTCAACAGCTGTCAAACCATCATCAAAGTGAATCAAGAGGATCATCAAGGTCAATGAATCTGAAAAAGCCTTTCCAGCCAAGGACACTGCACGGTTCACTAACCGCTTCTGTGAGTAGATGATCCCCATTCTGGCAGCAAGCAACTACCATAATGAGCACCTTCTTATCCTCCCTGCAAACATTGTTGATCTGGTAGAGCCCCGCAATGAAAAAAGACATTGGAATTTCTTACGGAAGCAGCCACGGCAGGTCAATCTTTCATGGGTAGTCGAATTCTACTCCAACTTCCACATGCCAACCTTGCAGTCTGTCTACGTCCGTCAGAAACAAATCTCTATCTCTAAAAGGGCCATTCAGCAAACTTTAGATCTTTCCTCTGTAAAGCGCCAGACATACCAATTTGACTGGGACACCGTTCTCAAAGTTTTAGCACAACCTGGCAGCAGATGGATCTATGGATACCATCGTTCCAGACCCAAGGGGATACTGGCTTCAGCACTTACCTTGGAGGCTCGAGTATGGGCACAGATTATGTCCCATTACATCTTTTCGAGCACTCATGAGTCCTCCTTCACTGCAGACATGGCTATTCTCATCTGGTGTATCCTTACAGACCAGCCTCTCAACTTACCAAGACACATCCGGCATGCCATGGGACACGTACAAATTGCGGGCAACTTACCTTTTCCCGCCATGGTTTCAGATTTGGTCTCAGCAGCCGGAGTACCCTATAGAGCTAGAGACACCAAAGCCATGATTCCTCGGGATGATCAATATATTCTGAGTGGGAAGTACATCAGACCCATAGCAGCCACTACTAGCCGGATTACAGACCCGGCCAGAGATATCCCTTCTCTTTCCACATCACAAGCACCTTCAACAAATCGGCTGCTCCTTCAAATACTTCAGAGGTTGGACCGACAAGACCGGCAGATGGAACGCATGGAGTGCTGTAACAAGCGCCGATTCACATACCTCAAGAGGCTGATTGTTGGGAACCACCCACCTGAAGAAGACCCAGACACTCCGGACTCCACTTCAACTACCAGCACGGGGAGCCATGACGGTCCAAATTGTGGAGACACTGCTACCAGCCCCCCTTTGTTCCTAACTGATGGCACCGAGGACGGTGCAAAGCTTTAAGTGTGGGGAGGTCGGTCAATACTTGACTTTTGGAGGTAACTTTTCTCTCTTAACACTAATAGGTTATTGCTTTTTTTTTTAGGATAGGATAGATTGCATAGTAATAGATGGCCAACCTGCAAGAAAGGTGTTAGACTCTTACACCATCCCTAACCCAAGAAACTGTGGAAGAAGCATACTCACCCCAAATGTTCATGCAAACAACTTCGAGTTGAAGCCTCAACTCATCACTTTAGCTCAAAACAATTGCTCTTATAGAGGAGGCCCTCTTGAAGACCCCAATTAACAATTATCTATTCTCTTGAGAATTTTTGAAATAGTAAAGACAAATGGGGTGCATCCTGATATCTACAAGCTGTTATTATTCCTATTTGCTCTAAGGGACAAGGTATCCCAGTGGCTGCATACCTTCCTGTTCATACCAAGGGTCGAGCTAGGCGAGGTAGGTTAGATGAAGACAAAAATGATCGACCTCTTACAAAGGTTGGTTGACACCGACCTCTTCCCGAAGAGCTCGGCCAAATTGCTATAAGGGCCCAAGTAGGCCCAGAACAGAAGATCATAGCCCACCTAAAGGCCGATGGCCAGAGATAAGGAGACTCACCCACAAATGATAAGATAAGATAACTAACTTATCTCAAAGGGAGGTCACTCCACACTACTATAAATACACTGGAACACCCAGATATAACTCATACTCTGATTCTATAAAAAACACCTGCCTAAAGCACATGCTAACTTAAGCATAGGAGTCTCTTGTAGGTACCACTATCCTCTGGTGATCAAGAATCAGCGGCACCATCAGATCCAACAAGTCGGATATGACAGCTCCGACCTCAATAACAGATCTCATCCGAGATCAACCTTCAGTTTTAGGTAACCCTTGGAACATTGCCGTCATTGCCGGGGACCCTGGAAGTCATCCCATCACCATGGCGGACGACCATGACAACGATCACAACTCTGGTTTGGTAGACAAAACACCAAACAAAAATGCGGACGTCATCTCCAAAGACACAGCTCAAAACGGGAAGGACAAGCAACCCCCAAATACATAAATATTAGATGCTCTCCGAGAACAGCAGGATTGTCTCAAACGGCTCAAAAGAAGGCTAAGCATTAACGGGAATCTGATGATTGGATTTTTGACGATTTAGAATTTTCACCAATGAAATCTCGTTGTAAAGTATAGTCTCTAAACCAACAATAATTATTTCATACAAAAATTTGTTTGTCACAAGTACAAACCCCTAAAATCTATAAACCGAAGTATTTAAACCTCGGGTCATCTCTCAAAGGACTTGCAGGGTAGTGTTCTTGTTATTGGTTGTTTATTTTGGGGTTTTGAATGAGAAACATGAAAAGTAAATGGAAATGAAACTTTATTAACAAAATGGTCTTGGCAAAGTTCGATGGTCAAGGACCTACATTATTATCACTAACCACAATCATGATAGTTGCAAGGATCAATCTCACTAAGTCATCCTCTAACTAATAGCAAAGGAAAGTCAAGTGAGTTATATCAATCCAAGTCCATAAATCCTAGTTCCCACTAATTAAATTAATGAAAGCTAAAGTCAATGGCTATCAACTATCAATCACTTGGATATTAGTGACTCAAGAGCTCCTAAGTTATCTTCCCAAGCCAAGAACATAAAATTCTATTCTAACATCCTCCCAAGTATTTCATCAAACACTTGGAAGGTAGAAAAGAAAAGTATAGTAAATCACAACAAGAATGAATTCTAACAACAATTGAATGTAAAGAATTAATAACAACAATCAAGGAAATCACAATTATCATGAATTACCTCAAATTGCATTATTGAAAAATACAAAAAAACAAAAATATATTCACAACAAAGTGAAGAATTACAAGAATTGAAATACAAAACTAGAGAGAAGGAGAGTAGAGGAGTAAGAATTGATAGAGGAAAAGTAAATCAAAGCATGAATTAAACCTAGATCTAAGAGGAGAGATTAACCTAAATCTAATCCTAATTCTAGAGAGAAGTGAGAGCTTCTCTCTCTAGAAACTACTTCTAAACTAATCCTAATGTGTATGAATGCAAAAAGTGATAGAATGATGGAATGATTCCCCTTTTTCCCTTTCAATCCTTGGTCCTTTAAAGCACTTTGGCACCAAAATTGGTTGTAACTGGGCCCCACAGCTCCCCAGAAATTGCTAGGCACATTTTTTGTTTAAAAATCACGTGCGGCCTTCAGTGCGGACGCGCACGGTATGCGTACGTGTCCCTGGCCGATTTTGCAATCGCGGACGCGCATTGTACGTGTACGCGTCCCTGGCCGATTTTGCAAATGTGCGCGCGAGTGCCGTGTGTGCGTGCACGTCCTTGGCCGGGATTACTTCTTTGGCTTTTTATGCTTCTCCCCACTTGCATGCTTCCTTTCTTTCTCCTTTGATCCATGCCTAGCCTATTTTAACCAGAGATTACTAGCAAACACATCAAGGCATCTTATGGAATCAAGGATGAATTGAAATTATCAAATTGAAGGATTAAAAAGCATATTTTTACATTCAAGCACAAATACGGGAGAGATCACAAAATCATGCTAATTCATTGCCTAAATGTGAGAAAAGGTTAGCAAAATACTCTAAATTCAACACAAGATAAACTCTAAAAACGGGGTTTATCAACCTCCCCACACTTAAGCTTTAGCATGTCCTCATGCTAAAATAAGAAGGAACTAAGGGGTATGGCATTTATTGAATGCAACTAAACTATATGAACCTATCTAAATGCAACTACCTATAATGAACAAAAATGCTTGGTTAAAACAAATCAATTCCCAAGAAAACATGTGTAAGCACAAGGGTTAGAGCAATAGGAATCAAGTCCAAACCACGATTGTATTGGATTTTCAAAAGAAATATAAACTTGCAAGAATATAGGTGACAAGGGTGAACACATGTAATTGAGCTATGGAACCCTCACCGGATGTGTATCTGCTTTTTTCACTCAAGTGTTTATGGGTTAATTCACTCAATTCTCTCCTAATCATGTTTTTCCAAGATTTGATCTTCTTCTAACAATCAACATTTAATCCATGCATGCATACATTCATCATGAGGTCTTTCATAGGTTGTAATGGGGCTAGGGTCAAGGTGGGATCATATGTGGATAAGTGGACTAGAATTTGGACCTTTGATGATCTTAAACTTTCCCACCTAACCTATATAATGACTTATATAATTGAATTCTAACCTAACTACCCATCTTTCACCTTTCATATACTCATGCATTTTCTTTTCATTTCACAACACTTATGCATTGATCTTTTATTGAGCTTTTTGCTTTGGGGCATTTTGTCCCCTTTTATTGCTTTTCTTATCCTTTTTTTTTCTACATATTTTTTTCTTTCTTTTCTTTTTTTCTTTTGTTTTTCTCATCATTATTTTCTTCTTTTCTTTCAAGAATATCAATGCATAAGATTTTACATTTAATTAATACATGAGCATACACCAATTCCCAAATATAAAAATACAAAACATCCCTTTTATCCCAACCAATGTTCCCAATCCTCACTAATCTTGAAAATAAGCACTCTCACTAGCCTAAGCTAATCAAAGATCCAAACAAGGGACTTTTATTATTTTTCACTTTGGGGCTTGTAATGTGCTAAATTGAGAAACAAGTGGGTTAAGCGTAGGCTCAAAATTGACTAACAAAGGTTGATAAAAGGTAAGGCTATTTGGTTAAGTGAGCTAATGAAATAATGGCCTCAATCATATAAATGAATGAATACAAGGAATAATTGGACATATAGAATTAGGCAAATCAAGGATCACAATCATAGAAAGAGAGTAATTTCACACAAGAAGGAAGAATAGGTGGTTATAAAATGTAACCACATCAAATAGGCTCAAGTCTCACAAGCTTGTGTTCTTAGCTCAAAACATGCTTCACAAAATATAGATAATTCAAGCAAGTTCCATAAAATTTTTCCAATCAATTGGGGTGATGCCCTATTGTTAAATTCCTTGGAAAATTTCAATATTTCACTAAGAATTGTTGTGATTGAGAAATTCTAAAAATTCCCTAGTTTACCCTTTCCTTTTTCAATCAAAAACACAATTTTCTTATATGAAAAGGATAAACTAAGTCTTGACAATTCCAGCCTAGTTTCTAATCACAACCATAAGCTAAAAAGATAACTATATAAAGAAAAATCCAACTAAAAGTGTGAAATCTAGCATCCAAAACATCTAATAATCCAAAATGTGCAACAACTAAGGTAAAAGTATCCAAAATATCCAAAATGACAAATATATACAAAAGTGCACAAAATAAGATAGCTAGGTAGCATAACTAGGAAATAGCCAAAATGTTTACCGGTCCTCTAATGGTGCCACTGGCAACCTCCCCAAACTTAAGATCAAGCATCGTCCTCGATGCTAATCCTGAGGATCAGGGAGAGGTACACCGGTCGGCTCTGGCTCTGGCTGGGGCTGTGGTATTGGCTGCTGGATCTCTGTGGTCTTTTAGTGGCATGTGTCTCTGGTGGTGCATCCTGCTGAGCCGGCTCCTCAACCTGCTCCTCCTTCAGATCCTGCTCATCAGAGGCGGCAGAATCTGGGAGCGGAGGTAGCTCAATACCCTATGAGATAAACACCTGGTCAATCCGATCCAGGCGACGCATGAGCTGGCGCTTGCTGTGCTCCATGAACTGGAAAAGGCGCTGAACCAGTAGGTATGTCAGCTCAGGTGTTGGCGGTGGTGGCACATGGGCTGCTGCAGAAGAAGGTGAAGGTCTAGCTACCTCCACAACCGCTCGAGCCCGAGAACGGCGTCTAGCTGGGGGCTTCTCGTGCACCCAGCCACCCCAAGGAATAGTAACCTCCTTGTCGTCGTCCTCTGGGGGTGGTGGTGTCACATCATCATCCTTCCAAGGAACATCGGTTAGTGCAGCCATGCTGGTGACCAGTGTAGGGAACGAGAGTAGGCCACGGATGTGTGCTCGCCACATGCTCTGCCAGATCAATCAGGGAAAATATACCTCCTTACCCTCCATGACACAACCAATCAGAACTAACATGTCCATCGAGATCTCAGAAAAGTGTGTAGTGGGTAAGACATAGTGGACGAATATCATCTGCCAAGTCTTAGCCTCTCTAGTTAAATGAGCGAAAAACATCCCTTTGGGCTTTGTGTTGCCCGAATCCATTACCCATGGAGCATCTGGCGTGGCAATCACGCGCTTAAGTGCCTCATAGTCAAAAGTCATGCACTAGATAGCTGTCTCTGCCTGCTGATGAGTGCAGGTGTCATCAGTAAGGTGTCGGCACTACAATGCCTCCTCAATAGCAGCCTCAGTAATCATGATCTCTTTACCCCTTAGCTGTACTGAATCAAGAGTAGCACGGAAGAAGTTGCAATGGAACTCCTTGACCCATGAGATGTTGATATTTCCCAGATCCCTATCAACAAAGTCCAAACCCAACTCTAGAATGTGGCTGTTGATGGCGCGTCTCACATCATTGGAGAGGACTAGTCTCTTTTCAATGTTCAAGTTCTTCTTCCGATAATTGGGAAAGTGAAGCTCACAGTAAAGGATGGAAAATTTGGTTGGGTCAGTGGAAGGTAGCAACTGATTTTCCTTATCCGTTTCACTCAGCAGATTCTTAGCATAATTGGTATAGGGAGAAGGGGTAGAAGTCTTAGTGTGCTTCCTTTTCTTAGAGGTAGTGGCTATGGCTTTTTCTTTGTCTGACATCCTGAAAAATGGGATAGAATAGAATATAAGCAATTAAGCAAGTAGCATGAAGCAAGTAGAAGCATGTTCAGGATCCAAGGTAAATGGCAAGTAATCATGATGTGAACTAAAATTGAAAACTTGGAATACAAGTAAGCATAGAAAATGGAAGCATAATCCAAGAATTCAATGTTTCAATCAATGTAATACAACGCTCAAAGAATAGGCATATTCATCAATCATACCCTAAAAGAATGGTAAAGGGTTAAGTGTAATTAAAAGTGAAGTTAGAACGTTAAAGAAGTTAGAGAGTTAGGAAAATGAAGTTAGAGGATTAGTGGTATAGTGGAGAATTGCGTAATGAAAAGAAATTTGCAAATTGTGCACAACAATTATGTTCACCATCATGAGGGTATGGAATTCCCAAAAATGCATGAAAATGACTTGCAATAGTTGGTGTTTCAAGCAATCAAATGCAATTGTGCAACTATTAGAAGTTGAAAACTAAGTCGAGTTGAAAAAGAGTTGCACAATCAAAGCATACCAACTATTGTCAGAAAATGAACATAATGTAAGGAGGTTGAATGTCATGGTTTAACAAAAATGTAGGCAACTCCTTAAGTTCACTTGGGTAATGCCAATCGCGGAAATTAACATAAGAACGGAAAAGCTATCCCAAAAGTCCCGGGTATTGAACTTGGTAAGTTATGCAAAGCTCAGTTTGAAAGTGCCAAGTTCAATTCCGAAACTGATATTTGAAAGTGAAACAGTTTTATCAAAAATTGGGCAGCATTCCGGCTTAAAATTGAACGTTCCTGGACAGCAAAATAAACAAGAAATGATCTCAAAAACACCATTCAAGTACTAATCACATAATCAAGCAAGCATAACAACAGGATAGGTACATCATGGCAAAGCATAATCAAACTACTCAACAGCAAGCAACATGTATAGAAGCAAGTAAACAAATACGGCGCACTTATCAAGCCTAGAATCCTCTATCCAGAACCTAGCTACTTAACAGCAATTATTTCTATCTAACCTAGCAATCAGAATCAAAATCTAATCAACTATCAAGAACTAACACTAACTAACAGCAGAAATGAACTAAGGAAATAGAGCAGAGTTTAGAGCAGAGGCTGGTAACCTGGAATGGAGGGCAGAGCTGGGCTTTGGAACTGGGGGGTGGACAGGGAAACGATAGAGGGACAGAGGTGGTATACTACCGCCTAGGAGGGTGGCAGCTAATGACGGTCGCGGTGGTATTGGGAAACAGAGGAGGAGGGCAGCGAAGTAGCAGAGGCAGAGAGAGGCGGAGCACGACGGAAGCGACTGTGTAGTGTGTGAGAAGAGGGGAGAAGGGTGTTGGTGAGGGTGGCCGGTTTGCCGGCAGTGACAGTGGTCACTGACGGAAATAGAGGGGATGTATGAGAGAGAGTTAAATAGAGCGGGTGAGGAGATGAGAGAGAGAGAATGTGGGTGAGAGGGGTGGTGACCGCGGCGGTGTTGGTCGCCGGCGTGGTGGTTGGTGGAGAAGGGGTGGCTATGGAGGAGAGGGGGAAAAGTTGGGAGAGTGGAGAGCTGTTGGAGAAGAGAAGTGGTTCTGCGCGAGTGTTTATCGTGCCCTAGGGTTATCCCTCTTTTCGAATTGACGCGGGCGCGCACAGCGCGCATCCGCGTGCATTGATGGATTTAGGGATGGACGCGTGCGCGCGTTAAGCGCTTACGCGTGGGTGGTGAGACTTGGTAAAGGGTGCATGCACGTACAGTGTGCGCACACATGCTAGGAGTTGGGCTGGAGGTATAGTGCGAGCCCAGAGTTGGCATAACTCTCTGGAATTTGGCCTGGAGGCTGCATCAGTGGATCGGCGTGCACACGGCAGGTGCACGAGTGCGCGCATTCTCTTATAACTCATGGACGCGCAGGCGCGCAATGCGCGTCCGCGCGATGGAGGTTGGGCCAGAGGCTTAAGGTCGGCTGATGAGCGGATAATTTATACGCTTTTTGGCATTGTTTTTAGTATGTTTTTAGCAATTTTAGTTGAGTTCTTAGTAGATTTTTATTAGTTTTTAGTTAAAATTCACTTTTCTGGACTTTACTATGAGTTTGTGTGTTTTTCTGTGATTTCAGGTATTTTCTGGCTGAAATTGAGGGACCTGAGCAAAAATCTGATTCAGAGACTGAAAAGGACTGCATATGCTGTTGGATTCTGACCTCCCTGCACTCGAAGTGGATTTTCTGGAGCTACAGAAGCCCAATTGGCGCGCTCTCAACGGCGTTGGAAAGTCGACATCCTGAGCTTTCCAGAAATATATGATAGTTCATACTTTGCCCAAGATTTGATGGCCCAAACCGGCGTTCAAAGTCACCCTCAGAATTCCCAGCGTTAAACGCCGGAACTGGCACCAAAATGGGAGTTAAACGCCCAAACTGGCATAAAAGCTGGCGTTTAACTCCAAGAAGAGTCTCTACACGAAAATGCTTCAATGCTCAGCCCAAGCACACACCAAGTGGGCCCGGAAGTGGATTTTTATGTCATTTACTCATCTTTGTAAACCTTAGGCTACTAGTTTTCTATAAGTAGGACCTTTTACTATTGTATTTTCATCTTGGTTTTTCTGGTTCCCTCTCTGGGGCCGAAGCCAATGATCACTCTTGTTCTTATGTATTTTCAACAGTGGAGTTTCTACACACCATAGATTAAGGTGTGGAGCTCTGCTGTACCTCGAGTATTAATGCAATTACTATTGTTCTTCTATTCAATTCCGCTTGTTCTTTGTCCAAGATATCACTTGTTCTTCAACTTGATGAATGTGATGATCCATGACACTCATCATCATTCTCACCTATGAACGTGTGACTGACAACCACCTCCGTTCTACCTTAGATTGGGTGAATATCTCTTGGATTCCTGATACACGATGCATGGTTGATCGCCTGACAACTGAGTGCTTGCCTGACAAACGAGCCAGCCATTCCGTGAGATCAGAGTCTTCGTGGTATAGGCAAGAACTGTTGGCGGCATTCAAGAGAATCCGGAAGGTCTAACCTTGTCTGTGGTATTCTGAGTAGGATTCAATGATTGAATGACTGTGACGTGCTTCAAACTCCTGATGGCGGGGCGTTAGTGACAGACGCAAAAGAATCACTGGATTCTATTCCGGCCTGATTGAGAACCGACAGATGGATAGCCGTGCCGTGACAGGGTGCGTTGAACATTTCCACTGAGAGGATGGGAGGTAGCCACTGACAACGGTGAAACCCTTGCATAAGCTTGCCATGGAAAGGAGTAAGAAGGATTGGATGAAGACAGTAGGAAAGCAGAGAGACGGAAGGGACCAAGCATCTTCATACGCTTATCTGAAATTCCTACCAATGAATTACATAAGTATCTCTATCTTTATCTTTATGTTTTATTCATCATCTATACCCATCTGAGTCTGCCTGACTAAGATTTACAAGGTGACCATAGCTTGCTTCATACCGACAATCTCCGTGGGATCGACCCTTACTCGTGTAAGGTTTATTACTTGGACGACCCAGTGCACTTGCTAGTTAGTTGTGCGAAGTTGTGTTTATGCCATGGTATTGAACTCCAAGTTTTTGGATTCATTACCGGGGATTATGAGAGTTGTGAAAAGTATTGATCACAATTTCGCGCTATCATCGGCCCAGCGCCAGCATAACTCTCGGGTGGAGAGTATGGAATGATGGATCAGCATGGTGACGCGTGCGTGGCATGTGCGCTTCCGCATGGATGGCCGTCTGTGTGGATGGACGCGCTCGCAGCATGTGCGCGTCCGCGTCCTACAAGTTGGGCCAAAAGCCTAATGCTCGCCTAAGAGAGGCCCAACTCTCTGGAGTTCAGTATGGTGATGCAGCCGCTCATGGACGCGTGCGCGTACAGCGTGCGCACGCGCCATTCTTCCCCTTTTTTTTGCTAACAGACAGAAAAATGCCCAAGAGTTCCCTATAATGCCTACAACTCTTTATTCAATCAAAAATCATACAATTCACAAAAATACAATTTGATTTTAGGATTTATTCATCTACTAATACGCACAACATACATGTCAAAATGCTAACAATCAATTTATTAAAGCAACTAGAATGAATGGGGGAACTACCTACAATGGAGTGGAAATCTACAAGACATTGGTAACTCAAATCACTTATTAATGAAATCTACAAGAGAGTGGAAAGAGTGTACCATGGTGGGGTGTCTCCCACCTAGCACTTTTAGTTTAAGTCCTTAAGTTGGACATTTGGGAGGCTCATTGTCATGGCGGCTTATGCTTGTACTCATCCTTAATTCTCCAAGGATCTTTACTTCTCAATTGGTTGATAGAATTTCCAACCATCTTCGCCAATCTAGGATAGAGTTCTACCCAAGATATGAATTCCCCTAATTGGTCTTCACATAGCAAACCGGGATCCCATATCTTATTTTTGCACCCGTCTTCAATTTGATCTTCATACTTTTTCTTTTCGGGTGGTTGACACATAGAATTCTCTTTAGCACACCAAGCCTTCCTTCTAGATCCATGAAAAGTGGCATTCTTCCAATCATGGTTCCTATACCTTAGGAGATTGATCGGGGGAAAATTTGTCTCTCAACAAATCTCCATTCGGCAAGTGTACCGATTTGTCGTCAAATAAAACCCACAATAGAGTGGGGTCGAATCCCACAGAGATTAATGGATTAAGCAATCAATGGTTAATTGATTATCCTAGTTAGACGATTCAGATTTGGATGATGAGCAGCAGGAATTGTAAATTTACAGAAAAGTAAAGAAAGCAACAGAGTGCAGAGAAGTAAAATGGCAAGAAAAGTAAATGTAAGAACTAAAAATAAGATGAACATTGGGATCAAGAGATATTGTAATCCTCTGGATCAAATTCATTCTCATCTCTTCCTCAATCATTCATTGATCTCCTTGGCAATCTTAAGTGATCGAATTACAATTACTTGTAATTCAATCTCTCAAATCTTGATCAATAGCCAATTCCTTGGTCAATTGCTCATGAGAAGAGATGAAGCATGGTCACTGATTATACCACATGCATTTCCCAAATCAAGTGTTGGAAGGATTATAGTCACATATCCATCCACACCCAATTTGGTCCAGCATGAGAAAGCATTTCTAGCATGATCTCTTCATTCCTCTTTCAAGGTTCAGAAGAGATCCAAGTATGAATAGTTTCTTTTCCAAGATAACTACCCAATTGGATGAAGATCGAAAGCTCTCTAGTAAAATCAAGAGAAAAGAAAGAGGAAGAAGAAGAAGAACTACACTTAATCCATTAAATCACAATAGAGCTCTCTAACCCAATGAAAAGAGTTAGTTGGTCATTGCTCTAACAAAATAGAAAAGAAAGAAAGTGCATAAAAGTAGAGATGAAGATTAAAACTGAAATTGAAACTTCAAAATTCATAAAATGAAAAGTACAAGAAAAGAAAGAAAAGTGTGTGAGGGGAGGGAGTCCGAAGACCCCTCCATTCCAGGATGCCTTCAATGTAAAAACTAAGGCCTTTATATAGGCTCTCCTAAATTACAAAATGAAATTAAAAGCAAATTACAATTAAATGAAAATTCCTATTCTAGATGCTTCTTGTGGTCTTGATTGGTTGACAAATGTGGGATTGCTTGCTTGGGCTTTGAAGTGGACTTGAGAGAGAAGTGAGTCAAGTTGAGGTCCAGGTGCTAAAGTTAGCCACTCTAACGCTACAAGTGTGGCGTTAGTGCTAAAGTTATTGTGGCTAACGTTGCACTTGCTGCCCGGTTCGTGTTTTTGGGGCTTAAAAGATGCCTTTTGTTTGTACTCCAATTTCATACCCACTATCAAGTATTATACATCGTTGGAAAGCTCTGAATGTCAGCTTTCTAACGCAACTAGAATCACTTCAATTGGACCTCTGTAGCTCAAGTTATGCTCCTTTGAAGTGGACATGGTCGCTGGCATATATGCCAACGTTACTGAAAATGTGGAGTCTCAATAACGCCAGCGATTTCCCGTTTTTTAAACTCAAACTTAGTGTCCACCCCATACTATTATATATTGTTGGAAAGCCCTGGATGTCCACTTTCCAATGCTTTTAGAAGCGCATCCTTTGGAGCTCAACAACTCGAGTTATACTTCTTGGAAGGTGAAGACGTCAGTAGGCCTTAATACAGGTTGATACCGTGTTCATCATTGCACTTTCGGGGCAGGCTTTCTCCCTCAAATTTAGTGTCAATCATGTAGTGCCATATATGCTTGGAAAGCTTTGGAATCCTACTTTCCAATGCCACTGGAATCATATCATTTGGAGCTTTGTGGCTCAAGTTATGCATGTTTGAAGAAGGCATGGTTAGGCTGCCAGGTGGGACTTTTGCCCACGTTAACTTCCACGTTAACTGAGTTAACGTGGGACTTAACGTGGCTCATTGTGGCTTGTGTGGCTCCTTCCAACGTTAGTGACAATGTTGAGTGTCACTAACATTGGCCATCACCTTCTTTCATCCACATTAGCTTCCACGTTAACTAAGTTAACGTGGAAGTTAACGTGGCTTCTTTGGGGGTTGTGTGGTTGCTTTCAACGTTAGTGACAATGTTGGGTGTCACTAACGTTGTCGACCACCCTTGCCTCTTACGTTAGCTCCCACGTTAACCAAGTTAACGTGGGAGTTAACATTGCATTTTGCTCTTAGGCCAACATTAGTGACAATGTTGAATGTCACTAACGTTGGCTTCCTTCCCCCTTTTAACGTTAGAGGCCACGTTAACTAAGCTAACGTGGACTCTAACGTGGCCACTTATGAGCTTGGTCCAACGTTAGTGATAATGTTAAGTGTCACTATCGTTGGCTCCATTTCCTTTCTTCAAAGTTAATGCCACTAACGTTCCAACTTTCCTTCCTTCCACGTTAGTGCCCACGTTAGTGTAACTAACGTAGCCACTAACGTGGCTCTTCTCTGCTTCTTTTTGCCTGAAATCAAACAAACAGAGTGCATCAAAGTCTTGCTCTTAATCATGGGATCATGCATCATCCAATTTATCATATAATTCATGCAAAATCCTCATGAAATCATGTAAAGTGCACAATGTATAGTTGAATCAAGAAGTAAGTGAAATTCTACCCAAAATTAGCTTATTTCCTAAGAAAATGCATGAAACTACCTTAAAAACAGTGAAGAAAAGGTCAGTAAAACTGGCCAAAATGCCCTGGCATCACAACACCAAACTTAAAGCTTGCTTGTCCCTAAGCAAGTACTGGAACAAGAGAATGATGAATGGAATGCCAAGAGTAATGAGTCATTCTTGTGGAAGTCATGTCCCTGGTTTTATGGTGGTTTCATGCATAGCAACTTAGGTTCATTCCTGGCTTTCAGACCTTTATCATGTCCTAGAATACTCACTGTGACTGCATACCATGAGACTTTTATTAATTGATCCTTTTGTTGTCAATTCAGGATTTATTTGTGTTCTTGGGCTAGGCGTTCTGTAAGGGGGCAACTCTTTAAAATAAGCTTTCAGCCAACACTCCCGAACCAGTTGGTTCAAAATGCTAGGTGTTGAAGCACCCCTAAGGACTTACTTGCTCAAGTCTCTCTCCCATACATACACACCACAGGCATATAGTTTATTTATTTTCTTTTCTTGAGACCTTGGTGTCCAGCACCTCTTTGGTTTACTAACTGCTCTGTAGTGAGGGTTACTCTTGATAGTGGACTTTCAGCTGATAATCCCGAGTTAGTTAACCCAAGTTACCAAGTGATAAGGCACCCCAAAGAGCTTATTCATCCAAGTAGATCCCTCACACATGAGCACCACAGACACATGCCTCAAGCTCAAAACCATTGGTGCCTAGCCTTATTGCTTACTCTTTTTCTTTTGTTTTTCAACCTTTATTGTTCTTTCCCTTTTTCTTCTTAGGATCTTCTTATTTAGTTAGTCTCATGGGGTGTGTCTCCAGCATAGTATTCATGATAGATAGTTGTCCTCCCACCTTGTGGTTGAACCAACTTAGCCAACCTATGACCACACCACAATCTCAGGAACTTACTCCATAGTATGAACTCCACTCTGGTCTTTTATAAAACACTCATTCTCTTTTCATTTGATTCAAAAGGGACAAGCATACAAGTAAGCAAAGTAAGGATGCAGTACTGACATTCAGACTAGAAAACACAGCCTTAATCAATAAAATGTTTAAAAGACAGAATTGACATGCTTATTCACAAGGAGCAAGCACACATACATACAAAGAACTTAGAAGACAATCATGCAAATTAAAGTGCTGGAAATAAGTAAGAGGAGAAAGGAACTTTACCACCTTGTATTTTATCTTCATTGTTGTTGCCCTTCTCCTCCTATTCTTCCCCTTCTCACACCAGACATAGAATGATTGCTTATACTCAAGCAACAATTAAAATAGTGGTGATGGGGTCCATGATGGATCATGAATGTCTTAGAATGAAGTGTGAGTATGCATGTCTTTCAGCAAGCAAGGTTAAGGATACAATAAAGACCCAAGAGATACAAACAGAGACATTTTGATTGCATTAATAAGTGGTGTTGGCATGGTACTTGCTTGAAAGTTAAGTGGCAACACCAAACTTAGTGTGCCACTATCAATTTAGAATGTTGCAAGTACCCAGTGAAGATTGAAAATCAAATTGTTGCATAGCAACACCAAACTTAGAATGCAATCATATGCCAAATTATTGAAAGCAAACTAAGCAAAGCAAGGAAATGTTACCTATGGTTGGGTTGCCTCCCAACAAGCGCTCTTTTAATGTCATTAGCTTGACATGTTCAAGACTTTCTTCCTCTTCTTCCAGTTTGTTAAGAGGAATGACCTCAAGAGGAAAGACGAGCCAGTTAATGCCCCTTGTTTTGAGTGCCTCTCTCCAGCAAGCTTTCTTCTGTTGTTAGCTTGTGTAAACTTGCTTGATGGGGTAGGGGTGGGATGGCTTTTGGTTGACCTTTTCTTTTTTATGGATATTGTCCTTCTTTTCTTGGTCACCATCCTCTTTTTAGTGCTCATGTTGATTGCCTTCACCACCTTAGTTTCAGTACTTGGGTGTTGTATGAGGGTTGGAGCAACATCTTCATCAAGAACTTCTTGAATTGGTGGTTCAATGAACTCACCCTCTATGCAACTCTCTGTTTTATTGGAGTAGTGTGGACTCCCTTGATTGACTTCCTCCCTTTCTTCTACATCATGTTGCATTGTGTCCTTTGGGAGTGAGTTTGCATGTTCCTCATCTTTTATTGCAATTTCACTTGACACAGGGACCTTTTATTCTTGTTTTTCCACTTCCTCACCCACAAATTGGTCTTCATTCTCACTGTTTGATGGTTCTAAGTTCCCCCTTGTCTGCTCTAAGGGCCCATTCATCTTCTTGAGGATGATTTCTTTCCAGGATTGGGGTCGTGTGTATCTTTCCATGAGTTTTCTATGTATTTCTATGTATGAAGGTTGAGAATAATCTTGGTGACATGGATGTGTTGTGGTGAAGTTGTGCTGAGGGGTGTGGAATGAGTTGTGTGATTGATGGGATGACTTGTATGGACTTTGTGTTGAGGCATAATCAAGTGATGAAGAATTTATGCATGTAAAACTTGGAGGTGAGGTTGTATAATTGAGAGGTGATGGCTCTTGATGAATGGGGTATGAATGAGTGAAATCTCTTTGATTATGATCTTTCCAGCCACAACTTGAGTAGTGATCAATTTCACCAAAATATGGATCATTTTGTGGCTCTGGAAAGTACCCCATTTCATGTTCTTGATATTTCCACCCACCATGAGCATAGTAAAGTGAATCATTCTGGGGTGGTGGAGAGTTTCTCATGAAACTTGATTGCCTAAAATATGACGGATGCTCCTTTCTTTCCTGCAGAAAGCTCTGTCTCAAACAATAATCACCAAAAGATGATGGATGCTCCTTTCTTTCCTGCAGAAAGCTCTGTCTCAAACAATAATCACCAAAAGAAATTGGAATCTCCATTGTCACAGATGAGGAAATTCCCAGTGAGGCAATATCACAAACAGTTGGTTAGCAAAAGAAAATAAAGAAACAAAAGAAAGACAAAAATAAAAGAAAAGTGTCTAATCTAGTAATCAATCAACCGGCAGTTTGTTAATCACAGTTAATCCCCGGCAACGGCGCCATAAACTTGATCGGGGGAAAATTTGTCTCTCAACAAATTTTCATTCGGCAAGTGTACCGATTTGTCGTCAAGTAAAACCCACAATAGAGTGGGGTCGAATCCCACAAAGATTAATGGATTAAGCAATCAATGGTTAATTGATTATCCTAGTTAGACGATTCAGATTTGGATGATGAGCAGTAGGAATTGTAAATTTACAGAAAAGTAAAGAAAGCAATAGAGTGCAGAGAAGTAAAATGGCAAGAAAAGTAAATGTAAGAACTAAAAATAAGATGAACATTGGGATCAAGAGATATTGCAATCCTCCGGATCAAGTTCATTCTCATCTCTTCCTCAATCATTCATTGATCTCCTTGGCAATCTTAAGTGATCGAATTACAATTACTTGTAATTCAATCTCTCAAATCTTGATCAATAGCTGATGACAAGTCATCATATACCTATTTTTCTATGCTTTTTCATACAAGAAATTGATAAATTGTGCTTAAATATTGAATGCTTTTATACTTAATTGGTATATTTCCTTGATCTTTTAATTTTATAAATCTTGTAGGAAATAAGAAGAAAAAGAAGCAAAGAAGCACAAAAAAAGGAGAAAAAAGAGCTTTGGGACACACTTTGAAGTTGGAGCACACTTTGGAGCCTTAGGCCACGCTTTTAAAAGCGTGGCCATGACCAAATTAAAGGAGAATAGGCAATCAGCACACACTGCCCTGCTCTTGCCAAGGGCAGGGCAGAATCGTGATGCAAAGTGAGGTTGGAAGCAAGAATTTTCGCTAAGGTAAAATCTGGGCGCTCACAGCATGACCATGCCTCTTTCAAAGGGCTATAACTTGAGCTACAGACGTCCAATTGATGTGCTTCTAGTTGAGTTGGAAAGCTGACATTCAGAGCTTTCCAACGATATATAGCAATCCATATTTGGCGTACAATTGAGGCAGGAACAGAAGGCATCTTTAAGGGCCAAAAATAAGCAAAAATAAACCAATGTGCTTCCACCAAGGTTCGAAGCTGGAGCCTCACCCCAAAGCAAGTAGCGCTCATTTTTCTGCCCTGCCCTCTTGGAGAGCAGGGCAATGTCATGCTCTTCATGAAAAATCAAGAAAAATTGCTCCCCCAAATGCTTTCCACAAGTTTCGAACACGGCACCATGAGGAAGCAAGGAACTAAGCCTTACTTTGGTGCCAAGAAAACCAAGGAAAAAGTGTAGCGTGTGCATTGCCCGAGTTTCGAACACGGGACTTCAATTTGAAAACATTGCCCTGCCCTCCGCAAGGGCAGGGCAGCATTTTGTTGTGGCACGGTCAGCGCACCATTCTGGCGCACCAAGGGAAGTCTCGGCAGCACCAGCAGCACGCACGGGCATCATTCTGGCGCACCAAAAATTCCTGCCCTGCCCTCCACAAGGGCAGGGCAGCATCCTGCAGCACCAACACGCACGCACCAAGGCACCAATGGCCGCACGCATCATTTTCTGCTCTGCCCTCCACAAGGGCAGGGCAGCCTCCTGGGAGCAAACACTCATGGGCCAAAATCCAACCAAAATTCCATTTAAATTCAATTCCTCTCCAAATTGAATGAAGGCCATGCAAACCCATTTCTCCTCAAATCCAAAGCAAGCTAAGCCCACATCATCACTCAAAGGCACAAGAACAAGCTAGAATTAGGATTTTCATTTGTTTTTCATTTCAATTTCATTTTATTTTGTAAAGCCTATATAAGGCATCATTTCCATCTTTGTAGAAGGGAGCTGAATTAGAAGATTGGGAGGGTTGGCTCCATTAAAGAGTAGTAGTAGAGAGCTCCCTCTTTAGTCTTTCTCTTGTTTTGAAATTTTGGATTGAGGTTGGAGGAATTCTGTTCCAATCTTTGATCTGAAATCCATGCTTTCTTCTTCTGCATAATTTCAGAAAATTGAGAATTGAATCTGAGTTTTCATTTACTGCTTCCATCTTCATTTCTTCTTCAATCTGTTTCTTGGTTGGATCAAGGAAGGGAGTGAGATCTAGACTTGTTTTCTAGTCTCATTGATTCCCTGAGATCTTGTCTCTTTAAATTTCAAAATCAAGCTGAGTTACATTCTGTGTTGCTTCTTCAAGCAATTTTCCATTTATGTTTAAATCTGCTGCACTTATTTCATCTTTTACTCCTCTGCTTGATTGCTCTTTACATTTTCTTATTGAATTTTAAATTCCCTGCACCCAATCCCCTGCAATTTAATTCTTATGCAATTGTTCCAAGTTCTGCTTGCTGCTTGCTTTAATCTCCTTGTTCCCATTTCCCTTTATATTTAATGCAATTTATATTTCTTGTCATTTAAGTTTCTACAATTTACATTGCTTGCTCTTTAAGCTTCCTGCTATTTACATTCTGCTGCAACAATTCTCACTCACCAATGTTAGCTTGACTAAACTAATCACCCACTAAAGTTGCTTGATCCATCAATCCCTGTGGGATCGACCTCACTCTTGTGAGTTATTACTACTTGATGCGACCCGGTACACTTGCCGGTGAGTTTTGTGTTGGATCGTTTTCCGCACATAAACACCATCAAGTTTTTGGCGCCGTTGCCGGGGATTGATTAGATCAACAATGATTAAGTGGGTGAGAAGTCTAGATCAAGCATTTTTTTCTTTTTTTGTTCTCTATTCTAAGTTGAAACCAAGGTGTTTGTATTTTTGCCTCACTAAGAAATTCTCATCTCTGATATGAGTAATTTCAATTTTCCTCGGTGTTGTGTGTTCCAAAATTTAAATGGAGTTCAACTCATCTTATGATCAAACAAATTTTATGGGATATTACCCACCATCACCAATCTCTAATGGTGGTTGGGAATATCACCAAGAAATCACAGATTCTGAGCACTCCAATCCATGGAGATTTGCTTCACAGACACAAGATGAGCAAGAAAACCATATGGGATATTTTCTTCCACCACAAAATGATGCTAGTCATGATTCTAATGGTGGCTGGGAAGGAAATTCTAATGCTCCATATGATATTCATCCAAAGATATCATCACTTGACTATGCTTCAACAGAAAGCCTCTATCAAAATTCACCACCCACACAAACTTCCATGAACCAAAGCCTCTCAAAGCTTGAGACCATGTGTGAAAAATATGAGAAGGAGGCACAGATATCCTGGAACGAGCAAGAGAATTTATTCAAAAATATGGAAATAATGTTAGCTCAATTGGTGAGTGCAACAAGGAAAGAGGAAAAACAAGAGGAAGAGGCTACTAAGTCAAGTGAATTTTTAGTGAAGAAGGAAGAGGTGGTGGAAATATTTGAACCTGAAACTGCACTTGAGATGACAAGAGCACATGACAACTCACAACTCTCACAAACTTCCCTGGACCAAAACGCCTCAACACTTGAATCCATGATTGAAAGGTATGAAGAGGAGATGAAGAAAGCTTGGGAAGATCAACAAACCTCCTCCATGAAAGAGCTATTAAAGCAAATGTTGAGTGTAAAAGAGGAAGTGGAAGAACAAGCTAGTGAGGAGGATAATCAAGAACGTCCAAACTCAAGGGAAACAGAGAGGCACATGAAGGACAAGCTCATTGAACCACCAATTCAAAAGGCTCTGGATGAAGATCAAACTCCAAAAATCACACAGCAACCATGTCTTGACATCCAAGAAGTGAAGGCAACTAACAAAAGCACCAATCCTGTCCCTGAACCAGCAAGCAAGCTCAATCAAGCCAAATTCAAAAGGAAGCTTGCTGAGAAGAGGCCAAGAGAAGGGACAATAGCTGAAACTTCTCCCCCATTGAGGTCATTCCTCTTAACAAACTGGAAGAAGAGGAAGAAAGTGAAGAACAACATGTCAAGCTAATGACACTAAAAGAGCACTTGTTGGGAGGTAACCCAACCGTAGGTATAATTTCTCTTCTCTGCTTTGTTTTCTTTCTTTGCTTTGTTTAAATTCAATAAATTGGCATATGGTTACATTCTAAGTTTGGTGTTGCCATGCAATACATTGTTTTCAATCTTTTTGGATGATTGCATTAAATCAAAAAATGAAAGTGACACACCAAGATTCTAAGTTTGGTGTGCCACTTATTTTCTATACAATTCATTCAAGCAACACTACTTGTCTGCATAATCATAATGCCTCTGCAGTTTTATTTTTCTTTTTTAATTTGACACTTTTTCATTCTACTTTCTTTAGTCATTTTTCTATTTTAAAAATGCTTTCATTTTAGTTTGCTTATTTACTGTGTTTGTTAAGACATTACCAAAAGAGCTTTATTCATGACAGATTCTTGGCCTGGTGATTGTACTTAACAAATAACAGTTTCACTTGCTTAGTTTTAATTCAAATAAATTGACATATGATTGCATTCTAAGTTTGGTGTTGCTATGCAACAAAATTTGGTTCAAATTCTTACAAGGTACTTGCATTAGTTCCAAATGAAAGTGTCACACTAAGTTTGGTGTGCCACTTATATTTTATGCAATTTATCATGCACACCCTCTTATGTTTGCAATCATAATGTTTCTGTTTCTCTGTGCCTTGATTGTTATCTTTAATTTTGCTTGCTTAAAACACATGTGCTACTAACATATCATTGTGTAAGACATTCATGATCCATCTTAGCCCCATAGCCATTGTTCTAATTGTTGCTTGAGGATGAGCAAGCATTCTGAGTTGGTATGGGAAGGAGAAGAATGGGAGGAAAACGACAACAATAGAGAAGATGAATTGCAAGGTTGTAGAGTTCTTTTTCCTCTCATTTATTTCCAGCACTTTAAATTGCATGATTGTCTTTATATTTTCTGTATGCATGTGTGGTATGACTAAGCATAGCTTGAATTTGATTTGAAATATGTTGTTGTGACATTATGACTACCAACTTGAGTTTTGTGAATTCAAAAGCAAAAAAGCATCATGATCATAAACAAACAAGGAATTAAAGAAGAATTTAGCATGTGCATACAAGTATTGGAAAGCTAGTATGATTGATTGTTGCTCAATTGCATTGGATTTTATTTAATTGAAGTTTTTCATCTAGTACATTTTGTGAAATCTTTTGAAATCATGAAAACCTTGAAGAAGCAAATACAATTAAAGCAAGAAAAGAAAAAGGGAAAGAATGAGAAAGCTGAAGGCTCTGAGTACCAATGGCAATTTATTTGCTAAGCGCTTGTGGTGTTTATGTATCAAGCCAAATGCTTGAAAACAAAACACTTAGAAGTCAAGGCTAGGCTCAAGTGCAAAAGCACTCCCTCAAAGCTCAAGGCTCTGAGCATCAATGATTAGAGAGTCAAGAAAAGAAAAAAAAATGAGCTTAATGAAGTCCTCTAATTAAATGCTTGTGGTGCTTATGTATCAAGTGGTAATACTTGAAAACAAAGCATTTAGAAGTCGTAGCTTTGTTATCAACTCATGGGGCAAAGCACCCAAAAGGAGAAGCTAAAAAAAAAAGAAGAAGAAAAAAAATTCAAAAGCTTGTTTCAAGGAAGAATCATAAGAAAAAGATTTCATAAAATGAGCTAGATAGAAGCATCAATCATTTACATCTCTTTTGTGATTGTAGCATGCATAGAAAACTAGCTTGCCATGAACATTGAGTTGCTATTCTTCTTACTTTGGGTTGTCAATCTTTATTGCATGATTCTTTTCTTGCTTGGGGACAAGCAAGGTTTAAGTTTGGTGTTGTGATGACAAGTCATCATATACCTATTTTTCTATGCTTTTTCATACAAGAAATTGATAAATTGTGCTTAAATATTGAATGCTTTTATACTTAATTGGTATATTTCCTTGATCTTTTAATTTTATAAATCTTGTAGGAAATAAGAAGAAAAAGAAGCAAAGAAGCACAAAAAAAGGAGAAAAAAAGAGCTTTGGGACACACTTTGAAGTTGGAGCACACTTTGGAGCCTTAGGCCACGCTTTTAAAAGCGTGGCCATGACCAAATTAAAGGAGAATAGGCAATCAGCACACACTGCCCTGCTCTTGCCAAGGGCAGGGTAGAATCGTGATGCAAAGTGAGGTTGGAAGCAAGAATTTTCGCTAAGGTAAAATCTGGGCGCTCACAGCATGACCATGCCTCTTTCAAAGGGCTATAACTTGAGCTACAGACGTCCAATTGATGTGCTTCTAGTTGCGTTGGAAAGCTGACATTCAGAGCTTTCCAACGATATATAGCAATCCATATTTGGCGTACAATTGAGGCAGGAACGGAAGGCATCTTTAAGGGCCAAAAATAAGCGAAAATAAACCAATGTGCTTCCACCAAGGTTCGAAGCTGGAGCCTCACCCCAAAGCAAGTAGCGCTCATTTTTCTGCCCTGCCCTCTTGGAGAGCAGGGCAATGTCGTGCTCTTCATGAAAAATCAAGAAAAATTGCTCCCACAAATGCTTTCCACAAGTTTCGAACATGGCACCATGAGGAAGCAAGGAACTAAGCCTTACTTTGGTGCCAAGAAAACCAAGGAAAAAGTGTAGCGTGTGCATTGCCCGAGTTTCGAACACGGGACTTCAATTTGGAAACATTGCCCTGCCCTCCGCAAGGGCAGGGCAGCATTTTGTTGTGGCACAGTCAGCGCACCATTCTGGCGCACCAAGGGAAGTCTCGGCAGCACCAGCAGCACGCACGGGCATCATTCTGGCACACCAAAAATTCCTGCCCTGCCCTCCACAAGGGCAGGGCAGCATCCTGCAGCACCAACACGCACGCACCAAGGCACCAATGGTCGCACGCATCATTTTCTGCTCTGCCCTCCACAAGGGCAGGGCAGCCTCCTGGGAGCAAACACTCATGGGCCAAAATCCAACCAAAATTCCATTTAAATTCAATTCCTCTCCAAATTGAATGAAGGCCATGCAAACCCATTTCTCCTCAAATCCAAAGCAAGCTAAGCCCACATCATCACTCAAAGGCACAAGAATAAGCTAGAATTAGGATTTTCATTTGTTTTTCATTTCAATTTCATTTTATTTTGTAAAGCCTATATAAGGCATCATTTCCATCTTTGTAGAAGGGAGCTGAATTAGAAGATTGGGAGGGTTGGCTCCATTAAAGAGTAGTAGTAGAGAGCTCCCTCTTTAGTCTTTCTCTTGTTTTGAAATTTTGGATTGAGGTTGGAGGAATTCTGTTCCAATCTTTGATCTGAAATCCATGCTTTCTTCTTCTGCATAATTTCAGAAAATTGAGAATTGAATCTGAGTTTTCATTTACTGCTTCCATCTTCATTTCTTCTTCAATCTGTTTCTTGGTTGGATCAAGGAAGGGAGTGAGATCTAGACTTGTTTTCTAGTCTCATTGATTCCCTGAGATCTTGTCTCTTTAAATTTCAAAATCAAGCTGAGTTACATTCTGTGTTGCTTCTTCAATCAATTTTCTATTTCTGTTTAAATCTGCTGCACTTATTTCATCTTTTACTCCTCTGCTTGATTGCTCTTTACATTTTCTTGTTGAATTTTAAATTCCCTGCACCCAATCCCCTTTACATTTAATGCAATTTAATTCTTATGCAATTGTTCCAAGTTCTGCTTGCTGCTTGCTTTAATCTCCTTGTTCCCATTTCACTTTATATTTAATGCAATTTATATTTCTTGTCATTTAAGTTTCTGCAATTTACATTGCTTGCTCTTTAAGCTTCCTGCTATTTACATTCTGCTGCAACAATTCTCACTCACCAATGTTAGCTTGACTAAACTAATCACCCACTAAAGTTGCTTGATCCATCAATCCCTGTGGGATCGACCTCACTCTTGTGAGTTATTACTACTTGATGCGACCCGGTATACTTGCCGGTTGGATTTGTGTGTTGAAAATTCGTTTTTCCATAAAAGCACCATCAATAGCCAATTCCTTGGTCAATTGCTCATGAGAAGAGATGAAGCATGGTCACTGATTATACCACATGCATTTCCCAAATCAAGTGTTGGAAGGATTATAGTCACATATCCATCCACACCCAATTTGGTCCAGCATGAGAAAGCATTTCTAGCATGATCTCTTCATTCCTTTTTCAAGGTTCAGAAGAGATCCAAGTATGAATAGTTTCTTTTCCAAGATAACTACCCAATTGGATGAAGATCGAAAGCTCTCTAGTAAAATCAAGAGAAAAGAAAGAGGAAGAAGAAGAAGAACTACACTTAATCCATTAAATCACAATAGAGCTCTCTAACCCAATGAAAAGAGTTAGTTGGTCATTGCTCTAACAAAATAGAAAAGAAAGAAAGTGCATAAAAGTAGAGATGAAGATTAAAACTGAAATTGAAACTTCAAAATTCATAAAATGAAAAGTACAAGAAAAGAAAGAAAAGTGTGTGAGGGGAGGGAGTCCGAAGACCCCTCCATTCCAGGATGCCTTCAATGTAAAGACTAAGGCATTTATATAGGCTCTCCTAAATTACAAAATGAAATTAAAAGCAAATTACAATTAAATGAAAATTCCTATTCTAGATGCTTCTTGTGGTCTTGATTGGTTGACAATTGTGGGCTTGCTTGCTTGGGCTTTGAAGTGGACTTGAGAGAGAAGTGAGTCAAGTTGAGGTCCAGGTACTAAAGTTAGTGCTAAAGTTAGCCACTCTAACGCTACAAGTGTGGCCTTAGTGCTAAAGTTATTGTGGCTAACGTTGTACTTGCTGCCCAGTTGGTGTTTTTAGGGCTTAAAAGATGCCTCTTGTTTGTGCTCCAATTTCATGCCCACTATAGAGTATTATACATTGTTGGAAAGCTCTGAATGTCAGCTTTCTAACACAACTGGAATCACCTCAATTGGACCTCTGTAGCTCAAGTTATGCTCCTTTGAAGTGGACATGGTCGCTGGCATATATGCCAACGTTACTGAAAATGTTGAGTCTCAATAACGCCAGCGATTTACCGTTTTTGAAGCTCAAACTTAGTGTCCACCCCATACTATTATATATTGTTGGAAATCCCTGGATGTCTACTTTCCAATGCTTTTGGAAGCGCATCCTTTGGAGCTCTACAACTCGAGTGATACTTCTTGGAAGGTGAAGAGGTCAGTAGGCCTTAATACAGGTTGATACCATGTTCATCATTGCACTTTCGGGGCAGGTTTTCTCCCTCAACTTTAGTGTCAACCATGTAGTGCCATATATGCTTGGAAAGCTCTGGAATCCTACTTTCCAATGCCATTGGAATCACCTCATTTGGAGCTTTGTGGCTCAAGTTATGCATGTTTGAAGAAGGCATGGTCAGGCTGCCAGGTGGGACTTTTGCCCACGTTAACTTCCACGTTAACTGAGTTAACGTGGGAGTTAACGTGGCTCATTGTGGCTTGTGTGGCTCCTTCCAACGTTAGTGACAATGTTGAGTGTCACTAACGTTGGCCATCACCTTCTTTCATCCACGTTAGCTTCCACATTAACTAAGTTAACGTGGAAGTTAACGTGGCTTCCTTGGGGGTTGTGTGGTTGCTTTCAACGTTAGTGACAATGTTGGGTGTCACTAACGTTGTCGACCACCCTTGCCTCTTACGTTAGCTCCCACGTTAACCAAGTTAACGTGGGAGTTAATGTTGCATTTTGCACTTAGGTCAACGTTACTGACAATGTTGAATGTCACTGACGTTGGCTTCCTTCCCCTTTTTAACGTTAGAGGCCACGTTAACTAAGCTAACGTGGACTCTAACGTGGCCACTTATGAGCTTGGTCCAACGTTAGTGATAATGTTAAGTGTCACTATCGTTGGCTCCATTTCCTTTCTTCAAAGTTAATGCCACTAACGTTCCAACTTTCCTTCCTTCCACGTTAGTGCCCACGTTAGTGTAACTAACGTAGCCACTAACGTGGCTCTTCTCTGCTTCTTTTTGCCTGAAATCAAACAAACAGAGTGCATCAAAGTCTTGCTCTTAATCATGGGATCATGCATCATCCAATTTATCATATAATTCATGCAAAATCCTCATGAAATCATGTAAAGTGCACAATGTATACTTGAATTAAGAAGTAAGTGAAATTCTACCCAAAACTAGCTTATTTCCTAAGAAAATGCATGAAACTACCTTAAAAACAGTGAAGAAAAGGTCAGTGAAACTGGCCAAAATGCCCTGGCATCAGAGATTGACCATAATGAGCCTAATTCCTAACTTCCAACCACTACACAATTCCTTCTTGTTCTTAGTTCTACAAAGAGCTCTAAGTTGTCCATCCGTTTCAATTAAACCATATTCAAGCGAGAAAGTGAAGCTTGAAGATAAGGATTTTACCCACTTGAATGTTATGTAGGATGGTGATTTGGGAGGGAGAGCTTCCCCACACTTAGACAATGCAAGGTCGACTTCTTTATGCTCTTCTTTGAATATCCCCACCTCTTGACAAGTTTCTTCACTTTCAACCTTTTCCCCTTTGTCGTCTAGGTTGGTGTTGTCTTCAAGAATTTCGATTTCTTTCTCAATGGGAGATGATTCAATTTTGGATAGGAATTCATTGATGAATAAATCCATCTCTTGATCAACCTCTTCATATTCTTCAATTTTGATATACACCATGCCAACTTTTTCTCCTTGGTAGCTCTCTTTCGATTCATTTTCTTCTTCATTGTTCACCAAGGGTATGGAAGGTTGTGCACACTCTTCTATTATTCTAACTCCATGTCCAATAGGGAGAGATTCAATTGTAGATAGTAACTCATCCATGATTGAATCTATCTCTTGATTAACCTCCTCGTGTTCTTCAATCTTGATATGCGCTGGAGGTTGTTGAGATCCACATGGTAGTTCCGAATCTCCTAAATCTTGGACCACTTCCTCCTTTGTTTCAATAACTGTAGGCTTCTCCAATCGCTCCACTACTACTACTGATTCTTCCTTTTTCACCGGATTTTCCGATATCTTCTCCATGCTTTGCTCTTCCTTTGGCTTTTCACATGGGGCTATGGAAACAACTTGAGTATTCAAACATTGGTGGGCTAAAGCATGCACCACCTTGGTCAAGTTGGTCACAAACTCAAGTGTATCCCGTTTCATGGCCTCTTGTCCTTGAAGTAACAAAGTGAGAGGATCATCTATTGGGGCTTGGGGTGAATAGGAAGGTTCATTATTTTGGAGAGAGAGTTCATGGTAGGAAGGTGGTTCCTCTTGGTAAAATTGTGGAGAAGATGTGTATTGAGGTGGTTCTTGTAGTAATCTTGATAGGGTTATAGTGGTTCTAAAGGTTCTTGCTCGTAATGATCACAAGGATGTGGTATGGGTGATTGGTCATATGATGGATAAAGGTCATTGTTCATACCCTGACCGAGCTCTCCAAACTCGGCAAGCTGATCGAGAGTCCGACCTCGCCTCAAGGCTCAAGCCCGAGGTCGGACCTCGGACAAATAGGCCAAAGAAGGCCCATCAGAAGGAACTAAGCCCAAAACCTAAAGGCCGAAAGGGCCTGGGAAAGGCGGTTCCACAAAGATAAAGATAAGACTCCCAGAAGATAAGATAAGATAAGAATATCTTATCCAGGGAAGATCACAGCCAACTACTATAAATACACTGGAGCACCCAGGTATAACTCATACTCTAATTCTACTTGATATCTGCTTGGACCCCTGCTAACTTAAGCATCGGAGTGTCTTTGCAGGTACAACCCCCCGCCGTCCAATACAAAAGAGCTCGGGTCACAGACCCCTATTTCGGGCCTTACCAAGAAGGACCGAGCTACACGTTCAGGTAACCCTCGGAACATTGGCGCCGTTGCCGGGGACCTGGAAGTCATCCCTTTACCATGGCGGACGACTCTCCCAACAATGACCATCCTACATCAGAACAAGAAGAGGAAGTTGACACCGGAGAACGACCAGACCGCCCTCTATCACCACACACTCCAGGGGGAAACAAACAGAATCATCCAAAAGGTACACTCCCTAACAAGGATCCACAAAATCCTGGAAGGGAAAAGAGTTCAGAGATTCTGGAGACAGTCCGGGCACAACAAAGCCGGCTGAGACAACTCGAAGAGGACATAAAAAAGCAGAAAGAGACTGAACAGGATCTAAGAAGGGAGGCTCGCAAACGCAGAGAATTAGAAGAAAAACTACGAAAGATAGAAGCCAATCTGAAAGATCGGACAACACGCGGCACCACTCCCGAAAGTAATCATGATCCTTCACACAAGAGATCATGAAGGAGAAGGTACCGCGAAACTTCAAGCCACCAGATATGGACCTCTACGACGGCACCACCGATCCAAGTCACCACCTCAGCAACTTCAGGAGCAGAATGTACTTAATCGACGCATCCGACGCAATTCGGTGCAAAGCCTTCCCCACCACTCTCACCAAGTCAGCCATGAAGTGGTTCGACAGCTTACCGCCAGGATCAATCTCCAGCTTTGAAGACCTGACCAAAAAATTCCTAACTAGGTTCTCCATTCAAAAGGACAAGGCGAAACACGCCCCCAGCCTACTCGGGATCAAACAAAGCAACCAAGAAACTCTCAGAGAGTACATGGAGCGATTCAACAAAGCCTGCCTGGACATACAACACTTGTCCACAGAAGCAGCCATCATGGGACTAGCAAACGGCCTAAGAGAAGGACCGTTTAGCCAATCCCTATCCAAAAGATACCCGACCTCCTTGTACGAAGTGCAGGAGCGAGCGGAAAAATATATCAACATGGAAGAAACCTCACGACTGAGAGAACCTTCCAGGAAGGAGTCAACCTACCCGCCCCGAGATCGAGATCGGGATCAGAAAAAGAAGGAAGAGTCCAGCTCGGACAAGCCAAGGAAATACCACAGCTACACCCCCCTCCGAGTCTCTCTGGTAGACGTCTACAGAGAAGTGTGCCACACCGAAAAGATCCCACCACCCAAACCTCTGAAGCATAAAAGAGCGGGAAGGGATCGGTCCGAATACTGTGAATATCATAGACTCTACGGTCATTCTACTAACAACTGCCACGACCTGAAGAATGTTATAGAAAAGCTAGCTAGAGAAGGAAAACTCGACAGATACATAGCTGAGAAAGATGAAGAAACCAGAAAGAGAAGGCGGAGAGACAACGAAGATCGGACCGAACCAACCCCACGAACCCCTGAAAGGCACATACACATGATAAACGGAGGTTTTGCAGGTGGAGGGACATCCAGATCCTCACGAAAGAGACACCTCAAAGAAGTCTACCATGCCCGAGAAGACAACCCCTTACCCGAGTTACCTACTATCTCGTTTACCCGAGAAGATGCTCTTGGTGTAATACCCGGACACGACGACCCTATGGTGATCACCATCATCCTAGCCAACGCCAACTTACATCGAACCCTGATCGACCAAGGAAGCTCGGCAGATATCCTGTTCAAAGAGGCCTTCGACAAGCTCGGACTCGAAGAAAAAGAGCTAAAAGCCTATCCCACCGACCTATTTGGACTAGGAGATACCCCAATTCGACCCCTGGGATACATCTCGTTACACACCACCTTTGGAAAAGGCGAGCAAACCAAAACATTAAACATCGACTACATTGTGGTCGACGTCACTTCAGCATACAATGCCCTCATCGGACGACCAACCCTCAACAGACTAGCGGCTATAGTCTCGACCCCACACCTCTGCATGAAGTTTCCTACCGCAAAGGGAATCGCTACCCTAAAGGCGACCAAAAGCTAGCACGGCGATGCTACAACGAAAGTCTGAGCCTAAAAGGGAAAGAGGTCAACACCATAGAACTCGGGCGAGTCCAAACCCGAGAAGATCTTCGGCCACAGCCAGAAGGGGAAACCGAGAAGGTCCAAATCGGGAACACACCCGAGAAAGTAACAAACATAGGGGCAAACCTCGAGGCAGGCCTAAAAAAGGAGCTCACAAACCTCTTAAGGGAGAATTCCGATCTCTTCGCCTGGAAAGCCTCCGATATGCCAGGCATAAGCCCCGACCTAATGTGCCACAAACTATCAGTGTATCAGGGATCCCGACCTGTCCAACAAAGGCGAAGGAAACTCGGGCCCGAACGCATGCAGGCAATAGAGGAACAGGTACAAGCACTACTAGATGCAGGGTTTATTAGGGAGGTAAAGTACCCCCTATGGCTCGCAAACGTAGTTCTGGTAAAAAAGCCCAATGGAAAGTGGAGGATGTGCGTCGACTACACAGACCTCAACAAAGCTTGTCCTAAAGACCCATATCCACTACCAAACATCGACGCTTTAGTCGACGCAGCTTCGGGCTACAGATACCTCTCCTTCATGGATGCGTACTCAGGATATAATCAAATCCCGATGTATGGACCCGACCAAGAAAAGACCTCGTTCATAACCCCAAAGGCAAACTACTGCTACATAGTAATGCCCTTCGGGCTGAAGAACGCAGGGGCAACATACCAGAGACTAATGAACAAAGTGTTCTCAGAACACATCGGGCTACAGCTAGAGGTATACGTCGACGACATGCTAGTAAAGACACAAGAAGACAAAAACTTGGTGGCCGACCTCAGTAGTATCTTCGGTACCCTCAGAAAACACAATATGAGGCTTAATCCGACAAAGTGCACCTTCGCCGCAGAAGCCGGAAAGTTCTTAGGCTTCATGCTGACTCAAAGAGGCATCGAAGCAAACCCGGACAAATGCCAAGCGATACTCAATATGAAGAGCCCGACGTGTGTCAAAGAGGTACAACAACTGAACGGAAGATTAGCCGCCCTATCAAGATTCTTGGCAGGATCAGCAATAAGGTCACTACCTCTCTACTCACTCCTAAAGAAAGAGAAACCCTTCTCGTGGACCCCGGAGTGCGAAAAGGCCTTCCAAGAATTCAAAGAATTCCTCGGGCAGCCACCAATCCTAACCCGACCTCTAAAAGGAGAAGAACTCGTACTATACCTCTCGGTCGGACATCGGGCAGTCGCTTCGGCACTAATACGAGAAAACGACCAGGGGCAACACCCCGTATATTTCGTAAGCAAGGCGCTGCAAGGAGCTGAATTAAAACTATCAGAAAATAGAGAAATTCGCCTACGCGCTAGTCTTCACAGCTCGAAGGCTCCGTCCCTACTTTCAAGCCCACACCATCAAAGTCCGGACAAACGATGAGACACATCGACAGATCCGACTCCTACAATGCCTGAGTTCGACCTCCTACGAAGCCCGAACTGCCATAAAGTCAGTATCTAGCCGAGCAGAATACACCGAGACCCCAGGGACCCCACTCTCATGGAATTTATATGTCGACGGGTCCTCAAATAAGGCAGGGAGCGGAGCCGGTGTCATACTCGAAAGCGATCAAGGAACACGGATAGAGCTATCCCTAAAATTCGAGTTCCAGGCCTCAAATAACCAAGCCGAGTACGAGGCCCTACTAGCAGGACTAAAGCTAGCCAAAGAGGTCGGAGCAGAGAGGATCACAATTTTCAGCGACTCCCAGGTCGTCACATCACAAGTAAATGGAAGTTACCAGGCCAAAGATCCTACTATGAAAAAATACCTGGACCAAACACAGGCACAATTGCAGCACTTCCCGGAAATACGAATCCAGCACATACCCCGGGAGCAAAATGCCCGAGCCGACGCCCTCTCAAAACTTGCTAGCACCAAGCCCGGAGGAAACAATAGAAGTCTCCTCCAAGAAACTCTACAATCTCCGTCCGTACTAAGAGAGGAAGAAATACTGAACATATCCGACCAACAACAAGGATGGATGACCCCCATACTCAACTACCTAAAGTCGGGAACTCTCCCCGCTGAAAAAAGAGAAGCTAAAAGGCTTACAAAGGACGCCCAGAATTACACGCTAATCCACGACGTGTTATACAGAAGAGGATTCGCAAATCCCCTCCTAAGGTGCGTCCCGACCTCAGAAACAAAAAGCGTCCTCGAAGAAGTCCACAAAGGAAAGTGTGGGAACCACCTCGGAGCTCGGGCCCTATCCAAGAAAATAGTCAGAGCCGGGTTCTACTGGCCAACCATACAAAGAGACGCGGCAGACTTTGTGAAAATATGTCCCCCCTGCCAAAAACACGCCAATTTTCACAAAGCACCGCCCGAAGACCTCATAAGCATCACAGCACCATGGCCCTTCGCGAAATGGGGACTCGACCTACTCGGCCCGTTTCCGCAAGGCCCGGGGCAGGTCAAATACCTCATAGTAGGGGTCGACTACTTTACAAAGTGGATCGAAGCCGAACCCTTAGCCACCATTACGGCTCAGAAAAGCCGTAAATTCCTATACAAAAACATTGTCACGAGGTTCGGAGTCCCCTATTCCATCACAACAGACAATGGAACACAGTTCACAGACACAAGTTTTCAGAACTTGGTGTCCGAGCTGAAAATCAAACAGCAGTTCACATCGGTCGAGCACCCACAAGCCAATGGACAAGCAGAGGCTGCAAATAAAGTCATCTTGGCTGGATTGAAACGAAGACTCCAAGAAGCCAAAGGGGCATGGGCCGACGAACTCCCCCAGGTATTATGGGCATATCGGACAACCCCGCACTCTACAACGGGAGAATCCCCATTCCGACTAGCCTACGGAATGGAGGCAATGATTCCCGTCGAAATAGATGAGGGATCACCCAGAACCATCTTCTACAACGAAGAAAACAATCCTCGGGCACAAAAGGAAGAGCTCGACCTCCTACCCGAGGTCCGAGAAAGAGCCCGGATCAAAGAAGAAGCCTTAAAACGACGAACGGCCCTCAGATACAACCAAAAGGTGATAAAACGAAGCTTCTCCACTCACGACCTGATTCTAATCCGAAACGACATCGGAACACAAAAATCGGGAGAAGGAAAGCTAGCTGCGAATTGGAAGGGGCCATACAAGGTAACAGAAGTCTTAGGGACAGGCTACTACAAGATCTCCGACCTAGAAGGCAAGGAGCTGCCCAGAGCCTGGCACGCCTGTAACCTAAGACGGTACTACAGCTAGAGTAAACTTAACCCGAGGTGTACTCTTTTTCCCCACGAGGGTTTTTAATGAGCCACCCGGTTAAGTAGGACACCCGACCTAGTAAAAAAGGGTAAAAACTTTGTACATATTTCCTTTAATACTAACCAAATTTCTTTATTTTCTCTTTCTCGTTATGAAGCATATCCTAAAAAGTACCCCGCCAAGGCGCATTAATTTATGCTCGACAAAACGCAAAAAATCATTTGCCAAAGGCCATACAAGGCCGGCAAAGATGAAGCGACGAGGTTCAAATTAATGTGAGAAGTTATAAAAGTAACTCTAAAACGGCTGGAAAAGCCGAACAAAAAGACGTTACAAAAATAACTTAAAAAGGCCAACCAAACCACGAAGTCGGACCTAATTAAAGGAGGTACTAAAGGATCCCGAGGTCCGAGAACAAACTCGGACCCAAGAAAAAGCCTAAAACGGCACAGAACTAAGACCTCGAGAAAACGCTAGCTAAAAGTTGTTGACCAAAAAACAACTAAAAAGCAAAAAAGCGGGAACGAGAAGCAAAATCGCTAGCTAAAAGTTGTTACCCGAAGAACAACTAAAAAGCAAAAAAGCGAGTACCAGAAATCGCTAGCTAAAAGTTGTTACCCGAAGAACAACTAAAAAGCAAAAAGCGAGTACCAGAAATCGCTAGCTAAAAGTTGTTATCCAAAAACAACTAAAAAGCAAAAAAGCGAGTACAAGACATCAAACCGCTAGCTAAAAGTTGTTATCCAAAAACACTAAAAAGCAAAAAAGCGAGTACAGACATCAAACCGCTAGCTAAAGTTGTTATCCAAAAACAACTAAAAAGCAAAAAAGCGAGTACGAGACATCAAACCGCTAGCTAAAAGTTGTTATCCAAAAACAACTAAAAAGCAAAAAAGCGAGTACAAGACATCAAACCGCTAGCTAAAAGTTGTTATCCAAAAACAACTAAAAAGCAAAAAAGCGAGTACAAGACATCAAACCGCTAAGCTAAAAGTTGTTATCCAAAAACAACTAAAAAGCAAAAAGCGAGTACGAGACATCAAACCGCTAGCTAAAAGTTGTTATCCAAAAACAACTAAAAAGCAAAAAAGCGAGTACGAGACATCAAACCGCTAAGCTAAAAGTTGTTATCCAAAACAACTAAAAAGCAAAAAGCGAGTACGAGACATCAAAATCGCTAGCTAAAAGTTGTTATCCAAAACAACTAAAAAGCACGAAAGCGAATACGAGAAAGCAAAAACACAAAACATGGCATAATAAAGCTACAGAGTAGCTAAAATAAATGTTCAAAGTGTTGGCGAAAAACATAAGCCCACAGGTCGGGCAAAAGAGCAGAAAACAAAAGATCACTGAGGACCAATGGAATACTTTCCAGTCTCAGCATCAAAAACAGAAACTGGGACTGCATCGACAGCACCGTCATCCCGACTTGAACCTCCACACCCGACCTATCCACAGCCAAAGGTGAGGGCGGGTTCTCAACCAGCACCTCGGGATCAGACACTGGAGCCTGGGGATCGGACACCGGGACCTCATCCTCGGCAGGAGCTGGAACAATCTTTCCCCCACAACTATGTTATCAGTGCTGAATAGGGTCAAATTCAGGTCGGGAGCAAGAACCCGGACCTGATCCCTTAAGTTTGCAAACATAGCATCCATACCCTTGGCCACATTATCCTCCAGCTCATAGTAATCATCCCGAGCCGACTGCAGCTTCTCCTTCGTCTCCTGAAGCTCAGCATGCAGCTTAGAATAATTCTCCGTCGCCACCCTCGCCGTTTCCTCAGACGCCTTCGCCGCCGCCACAGCCGCGGTAGCCTTAGTCTTTTCATCCTCCAAAGACTCCTCCAGCTCGGCAATCCTGGCATCCTTCAGCTGACTAATCTTGTCAAGCTCGGAACGGGCCTTCTCAAGTCGGGAGCTGGCCTCCCCGAGAGGAGCTTTCTTGAACTCACGGGCAATAGCGGCATGAAGGCTAGCCATCCGAACACAGCTCCGCGCCATGTATGAAAGTGATGCTCCATAGACGCATCATCAGTAGAAATATAGCTTTGGGGGAGAATGTGCTGCTCAACCAACTAAGAGCGTCAAAATCCTTGTCATTAAAGCCGGAATCTCTTGGGCGGTCTTCTGCTTCTTGGGGGGAGGACCCGAGGTCGAGCTCGGAGAAAGCTGACCGGGTCCGGAGGACGGAGGATCCTGACTACAGCCCGGAACTGAGGGGTTGGAATGGTCTTCGACCGAGTCTGGGGACCTGTGGTAGTCTTCTGTGGAGAAGGTCGGGCAGAAGCCTCGGCCTCAACATTCCGAGCGGCCGCAGACTTCTTCGCCCGAGAAGAAACTTCATGGAATCAGCCTGAGAAGACATCTCTGCAGAAACAAAAGAAGGAGACTATCACGAAACAGAAAACCAAACGAAAGCCAAAACACGAAAATAAAATCTCAAAAGGAGGTCGGAACTACCTAACTCGGAACGGAGAAGGCTTGGATCTCCCAACATTTTCTTCGTATCCAAGTGAGGTGCCCGACCCCATAGACTGCTCAACACACCAACAAAAGCCTGTTCCACTTCATCTAGACTCTCAAAGTGTACTTGACCGACACTACACTCTCTTGCCAACTAAGAGGGAAAGAAGGCTCCCCACTCTCATCTAAAAAGAAAGGTCGGACATCTCCCACAGCCCGGACTTTGAAATAGTAATTCTTGAAATCGTGGAAAGACTCATCATACAAGGTACAGAACTTTTCCGGCGTTTGCCCTAAAGGAGACCCAAGACACCTTCCCCCACCCGACCCTGGTTTCGTCAGAACAAACAGATACGAAAAAAGAGAAACAGAAGGAGAGACACCCAAATCTGACAAAAGTTGGAAAAGCTTTAAAAACGCCCAAGAGTTGGATGGAGCTGGTACAAGGGACCAGGTCGGACACCTAGCTTTGAGAAGAAACAGTCGTAGGCATAGAAGAATAGTTTCTCGGAACTCTCTAAAGGCGGAAAACACACCCTCTCTTCGGACTCCGGGGCTACCAACTCATAATCACGCTCAGACTCCCTATTCTCACAAATACTACACTCCCTACGGAACCTATTCAGATATTCAGAATCTACAACAGACGGAACCTTTAAGGGGCAGGATCTACCCAACTAGACCACTCGGAATCTTGGTCGACATTGCTTGAAATACCTTCGAGACATAAAAAAATCTGGCCTACAAAGAAAAATACAGACAGCAAGCCAACAAATCACATAATAGGCAGACAAAAGCAAATCCAGCAGAAGCAAGAAAAAGAAGTTCTTTTTAAAGCGGCAACCAGGCAAAAAGAAAAAGAGAAAAGGAGCATAATAAAAGGCAAAAAAAACAAACCTGGAAGGAGAGGAAAAAAGGCGACGAGCTCCAACAAAAGCGAAGACGGCAGCAAGATAGGAACTCCGAACGCTCCGACGGCAGCAAGAACAGCGGCGCAAAAGAAAAAGCTTCGAAGCTGAACACACAACAAAGAAACCGAAAAAGAGACAGAAAGAGAGAAGGAAAGATGCTCGAAGAAGAAGGAGATGAAAAACCAGAAAAGGAATAGAATAAACGAAGAAAAAACAAAAGAAAGGGGCAAATAAATAAAGCCTCCACAGAACGCCGCACGGAAATGAGGAAGAAACGGTAACAAGCAAAAATGCTGAAACGACCGTTTCAAAATTCAAAAAAGCTACTAAATGCCCGAGCTCGACCTCTCCAAAAGACGAACTCAGGCAGGGGCACTGTTCATACCTGACCGAGCTCTCCAAAACTCGGCAAGCTGATCGAGAGTCCGACCTCGCCTCAAGGCTCAAGCCGAGGTCGGACCTCGGACAAATAGGCCAAAGAAGGCCCATCAGAAGGAACTAAGCCCAAAACCTAAAGGCCGAAAGGGCCTGGGAAAGGCGGTTCCACAAAGATAAAGATAAGACTCCCAGAAGATAAGATAAGATAAGAATATCTTATCAGGGAAGATCACAGCCAACTACTATAAATACTGGAGCACCAGGTATAACTCATACTCTAATTCTACTTGATATCTGCTTGGACCCCTGCTAACTTAAGCATCGGAGTGTCTTTGCAGGTACAACCCCCCGCCGTCCAATACAAAAGAGCTCGGGTCACAGACCCCTATTTCGGGCCTTACCAAGAAGGACCGAGCTACACGTTCAGGTAACCCTCGGAACAGTCATGTTCCGTGGGTTACCTAAAACTGTAGGTCGATCTCGGATGAGATCTTCTGTGCTGGTCGGAACGGTTGTATCCGATTTGCTGGACTTGATGGTGGTGCTGATTCCTTCGTCTCCGGAGTGTGGGGGGTACCTGCAAGGGACTCTGATGCTTAAGTTAGCAAGGGTATTAAGCAGGTATTGAGTAGAATCAGAGTATGAGTTATACATGGGTGCTCCAGTGTATTTATAATGGTGTAGAGAGACCTTCCTTAGTTAAGATAAGTTAGTTATCTTATCTTATCTTTATCTTCGAGTGAGGCCATCTTATCTTTAAAGGAACCGCCTTTATCTCTGTAGGCTTGGGCTGCCCTTGGATTTGGGTCGTGTTCCTCTTTTTGGGCCCTTTATTGGGCTTTTCTCGTAGTTTAGCCGAGCTCTTTGAGAAGAGGTCGGATCGTCCTGACCTGAAGAGGTCGGTCGCTTTGTCGGTAGAACATCCCGGGTCGGGCAGCTCGACCCAGGGTATGAACAGTGCCCCTGCTCGAGCTCAGTCTTCCTTTTTGAGGTCGAGTCTTTAGTTTTAGGTCTTCGATCCTTCTTGGGTGAAACCGAACTCGAGCCTTTCGTCGATTTTATCTTCGTAAAATTCCTTTTTGAATGCAGAACGTTTCTGTTCCATTTCCTCTGAAAGCGCGCGCTTTTGCATTAGTGTCCTGGCCTTGGGAATGTGCGAGGGTTTTTAATGCCCTCATTAATTGGTTTTTGATGCTCTGTTTCTTTTGGCTTTTATTTTGAATTTCACTTCTCAAGGAACGTTTTTCTTTTTCTCTTGTTTTTTGCTGTAACTCCCCTTTTTCTTCTCTCCTTCTGTTTTCATCTGAAAACTTACGTTTCTTGGCGTTTCTTCTTGCAACGTTGTTTGGCGATCGTAAGTGCTTTCGACGGTAATTTCTGGTCTCTACGTCTTCAAACCTTCTTCCGCATTCTTCTCCTTTTTCAGGTTGGTTTTGCTTTTTCTTTCGTCGTCTGTTTTTGCTGCTCTGTAATTGATTTTGACTGCGTGCATGTTGGAAAGCTTGAATCTTTGTATATTATCACACTCGGTTTATCACTGTGATGCACGCTTTCTGATTTTCCTTTTGACCTTATGTATGCTTCTTGGGTGTATTTTCCTGGTTTGGCTCTTTAGAGCTTCGTATGCTTACTGCTGATTTCTGAACTGTTGTTTTTTTTAGGAAGGTTGCTCCTTTTGATGGCTTTTATTCTATTGACTGCTTTTCTTTGATGGAGATTGCTCCATAAAAGAAGTTTTTCTTTTGGCGGCTCGTTTGATCTTCTTCGCGTTTATTTTTCTTTTTGGGATGTTGCTTTCTGGGAAAGGGTTTCTCTTTGTTCTTGCTGCGAGTTTTTGTTGGGTCGTTAGCCTTGTAGATTTTCCTGAATCTTTGTTCCCTGATTGCCTCCAAAGGATGCCCCTGGGCCTTCTTGGTGTGGGTCCTGGGGTTTCTTTTTGCTGTTTGTGCCGTGTTTGGACTGTGCTGGTTGAGTTATTTTGATTTCGTCCGAGATGTTTTTAGTAATCCATTCTCCTTTTCTTGTTTGTAGAACTAGTTGGCTATGTCTTCTCGCAAAAATATTGTAGAGACGTCTTCTAAGGTTCTTGAGGGTATGTCCGATTGGTTAGACTCCTTTGTTTTGAAGTGTGTTTCTGTGGTCAATGCTGAATTCTGTGTGTAGCTTAGGAAACATCACCGTCTCTGTAAGAGTAGGGATCAAGAAAAGAATTATGAGTTGGTGGCATCTGACTCCGAGGAGAGGGTTTGCTTCGCCGTCCTGACCCAGGGGGAGCGTCTTTTCTTTTATGCTTATGACTATTTTTTCAGCCAGTTGGACATCACCTTTCCCTTTATCTCGTTTGAAACCGATTTGTTGTAGTCGTGTAATGTAGCTCCGTCCCAGCTTCATCCAAACTCCTGGGGCTTTATTAAGATTTTTCAACTTCTTTGTCAAGAACTGAATGTTATCCCTTCTCAAACTCTTTTCCTTTATTTGTTTGTTTTAATTAAGCCCGGAATTTCTTCAAAAAAGAAAGCCTCGTGGGTTTCTTTTAGATCTGCACAAGGACATAAGGTTTTTACCATGTATGACGAGTCTTTTAGGGACTTCAAGAATTATTTTTTCAAGGTTCAAGCTGTTGAGGGAGCTCGTCTTTTTTTTCTGGAAGCGAATGGGGAGCCATCCTTCCCTTTACATTGGCTGCAGAATGTAGTAGTATCCCGTTATATGTAGAATATGCTTGATGAGGTCGAACAGGCTTTTGTGACAGTTTTGGAGGATCTTTGGGGGGAACCTACTCATTTAGATACCAAAAAATGTTTTGGAGACCCCTCCCTCATCCGAGATATATTGGGTATTACTTGATGTATATATTTCTTGTTTTTGCTTTTCTCTTTTTCCCAGTATATAAAACTGTTGTTTTCATTTTTTCAGAGATGGCCAAGAATAATGATGCAATGATCCCATTGAAGCCGTCTGTGCCGAGCTCCCCTGGCCCGAGGAGAATGATCCCTACTCCTCGGGTTCGTTTAGTGGATCCCCCACAATCTTCTACTGCTGCCGTGGTTTCTTCTTCGGCCGTCCATCCTCTTAAAAGACCTCGAACTGTTGAACCTTTCAATCTGGATGCCCCGGATTTTGACCCCATTGGCTTTGTCGACTAGCAGATTACCCCTTATGGTGCCCTCTCTATGGATGATGTTTCTCTCCTTCATCACTTAGATTTTATAACTCGAAGCAGTATTAAGATGGCTCATATGGGAGCTGCTCTGTATCGAACTGCTCAAAATCTTCCTCTGCATGCTACCAAAGCCTTTATGGAGGAAGCTAAGCGAGAGTTTGATCAGATGAAGGGGTTGAAGGAGGAGCTCGAAGTGGAGGTGACTAAATTGAAGAAGGAGCTGGAAGGGGAGAAGGCCAGCTCTCTTGCCTTGGCGGCCTCTGTGCGGTTGGCTGAGGATGTGGCATTGAAGCACAAAGACAGCTATGTCACGACTTACCGAGAAGTTATGCGTCTCAGAGGGGAGTTAGAGTCGGTTCGGGTTGATTATTCTGTGCTCCAAGGTCACCTTGTGGGCAGCATAACTGTTGCTTATGAGAACCTGAAGGAGCAGCTTTGGGTTATTGCCCGGGAGGCCGACCTTGGTTTATTTAGTTTGGATAATATTGTGAAAGATGGTAAGATCGTCCCCGATGATCCTGATGATGACGACGTTGAACCTTCCTCTGAGCCTGTTAATAAAGCTTCTGTTGTGTCAGCTTCTTCAGCTCTTGTTCGTCCCGAATTAGATCCTGATTGTCAGATTTTGAATCGGGATGACGGGATAGTGGACGCAGTGCCTCTCCAGACTCGCCCTCCTTCACCCCATACTGATGCTGTCGAGAAGCCTTCGGGTGTTTAATTGTTTTCTGTAATTACTTGTGTAGATAGCCCGGTTTGTGGGCTTTTGAACTCTTTATTTTGCTGACTTTCGACACTTTTTTAGTTGCTGGTTTAGCAACTTTATTTTGATAAACAAAGTAGTTTCCAGGCTTTGTGGGCTGAACTTGGTGGCCTCTGAAGCTGGCTATTATTATAACTTCGTGTTTTCATATCATGTCTGTCTGCACTTGTATTGGTATCTTCGTAGGCTTTGGGAGTGTTGGAACTCTGTCTGACATGATCGGCTTGATTCCTTTACCTGATGCTATTTTCAGCAATTTATTTTGTTTGAACTTTGTTCAGGTCTTCATTAGGAATTATAATACTGAGGTTGCTGACTTTTTCATGTCGGTTTTTGTCCAAAGAGTTGTTAGCGACCCTCTTTTAGGAGTTACTTTTGTAGAGTTATGTTTCGGGTTGGCTTCATCTCATCGGGCCACGTCGAGTTACTTTCTTTCTTGGACCTTGTTCGGGTCTCTTTCAGGGATTACTTTTGTAGCTTTATATTTTGGGCCGACTTTGTCATGTCGGGCCCTGTCAAATTACTTGGTAATCCTCTTTCTTGGACCTTGTTCGGGTCTCTTTCAGGGATTACCTTTGTAGCTTTACATTTTGGGCCGACTTTGTCATGTCGGGCCCTGTCGAGTTACTTGGTAATCCTCTTTCTTGGACCTTGTTCGGGTCTCTTTCAGGGATTACCTTTGTAGCTTTATATTTTGGGCCGACTTTGTCATGTC